>NC_087221.1:45699909-45707409 GCF_015104395.2 Macrobrachium nipponense
TCGTGCAGAACGAATTATATCCCCCCTTCTCTCTCTCTCTCTCTCTCTCTCTCTCTCTCTCTCTCTTTCTCTCTCTCTCTCTCTCTCTCTCGTAGTAGCCATCTTGCTTGGTGAGACGTAACCCGCGTGAAGTCAGATTAATCAACAGATATCATAAGTTTGAACATACGACTTAGAATTTGAGAAATATCTAGAAGTGTTCGTGAACTATCGGTGATAAGATTAGTGTGAAAATAGTAGGATAAAGCGTCTTCTAAGTTAGTTTATCAAGTGTAATACTATAAATAGAACAAGATGGCAGTAAGTTCCAACTGCGGGAAGAGGTGGCGTAATTTGGCGTGTTTAGCAGATTCGCAATACGATGAGGTAGCAGGAAGGGAACTGGCATTTCTCATCTATGAAATCAGCAACAGTCCTAACCAAAAAGATACAAAAGCATTCATAGATATATTAGAAGGATATAATCCTTCAAACTGGAACAAATCTAATGAAAACATCTTGAAAATAATTGAAGAAGTTCCAAATAAAATCCAAGTGGTCAAGAGACTCAAAGAAAATATACATAAACCAACATATTCCGACAAAGAAAATGAATAAGGTGAATCTTGTGAATACCTCCTAATTGATGCATTAGGAAAAAGAATGCCAAAAGCATGCAAACTGTGTAAGGTTTGGTATAGCATAGTCAATCCACAAAACCTAATCAGAAAATGGTGCTGCATGCAACATTCCGACCATCCACAGTGTGCTGAGGTAATACAAGATTTGAGAAAAGATACAAGAATTTTTTGTTCAACATGTCTATCATGGATAGACAATGTTATTAAATCAAGATAGAATGGACAAATAGTTGAGGATGAAGAAGAGAGGAAGAGGAGGAAGAAGAAAAAGAAGAAGAGGAAAACGGAAGAGAAGTAAACAAAAATGAAATGACAGAAAAAAATAAGGAAAAACAAAGAACAAGATAAAAGTATGGATGCAGAGATACTCTTGATACTACATATGAGGCAATAAAGCAGCATACCTACGAAGAAATAAATTACGATATGCAACAGAAAAGCAAATCCCGAAGAGGCTCTACCCGATCTATACAATGACGGGAAAGAGGAAAAAATAGACAAGAAAGACAAAATCTGCAACCTTTTGAAAAGAGGGAATTGCAGATTTGGAGAAAGATGTTACTACAAACATCCTAAGATATGTCAAACTATGAAATATATGGTAAATGTGCATACTTAGATGGATATGGGGATGATTGCAGAGGTCTGCATCCAAAATATGTAAAAACCTAAAAGAAGGAAAAGGATGTAAGTTCGACAAAAAATGCAAATATATGCACCCTGTAGCCATGAATCATAATCAAATAAATAACCAACCACGTAATAAAATCAAACATAAGAAAGAAACAATAAAGAGAGAAATCAAGAATATCAGGTAAAAGAGAAAAGCAAACCACCAATGAGATATGCAGAGGTGTCCAGCAAAAAATTTCAAAGCATCAGCTCCGAAATTCTACTCAAGAGATAATAACTGTATTTATTATGCAAGAGGATATTGCAGAACGGAGAAAATTGCAGATTCAGACACAAAATGAATAATTATGATGAAGGAAGATCAAATATTTATGGAAAAGTTGGATTTTTTAATGTCAGAATTTTCTGGAAATGAAAAAAAGAACAACATACCAGAACAGGAAAGAGACATGGGAAAATCCTTATTACTACCAGTATTAAATGAAGGAGAAAACACGCAAACCATCATAGTGATGAATGCGCAGGTTTGGAGTTACGAGTAACTCAAAAAGAAAATAGAGTACTTAGAAGAACTAACCCAAAATGAAAAGAAAATAGATATAATGAATATAAGTGAAACCTGGTATTCCCAAGAGACTGGGAATGATGATCAAATAAAAGGGTTCCAAACTTATAGATCAGATAGAAAAAATAGGAATCAAGGGGGAACCGCAATATATGGGAAAGACAAAAAAGGAAAAATAAAAATTATGAGAAATATAGTAACTCAGAATGTGAACTAATAGCGGTAGAATTTGAATCTGAAAAATTGATGAACATAGTAATATTATGACCTCCTAATACTAAAGAGTTTGACTTAATAATTGAAAAATTGGATGATATATGTAGAAATCACAAGGACTGGACTATTCTCCTATCTGGTGACTTCAACTTTCCTTTCGTAGAATGGAAAGAACGAATAGGAAGATTGTGGTTGTACTTATACATATAAAAAAGAGAGTAATAGTATTGGCAGAAGATAGAGGCAATTTGAAAAGCTATTAGATATGCTACTAGAATACAACATTCAACAATAAATCACCTGCCAACAAGAAAGGAAAAATACTTTAGACCTAGTATTTGTGAACGAGATGAATTATGTTAAAGAAATAATAGTTTATAATGCGAGTATTTCAGACCATAATGTCATAGAATTAACAGTTCATTCCAAAGCAAAGTGAAATAGAGATAAGCAAGAAATGAAAAAGTGGGAAGGATATGGAAAATACAACTTCTACAGTAAAATATAAAATGGTCAGAAATTAATGAAGAATTAAACAAAGAATGGGATAACATTTTCGTAAGTGATGACATAAGGGTAAATACGGAGATATTATATAAAATATTGGAGAAAATAGTGGAAAAATATATACCGAAGAAGAAAAGTAAACATCATTCATGCATACCAAGAGACAGAAGGATCTTGTTCCAGAAAATCAGAAAGTGGAAAAAAGGTCTTGCAAAAGAAAAAAATGCATGGAAAGTTATAGAAATAAAGTAAGATAGAAAATGCAGACAAAAGATTATACAATCAAAAGAAAATGAAAAACGGGACTTGGAAGAAAAAACCCTATTAAATATCAAGCAAAAACCCCCAAAAACTATTATACTCATATGCGAAGAAGATGAATAAAAGAAGAATAGAAATAGGCCCTCTGAGAATTGAAGGGAGATTAACAAATGAAAAAATGGAAAAAAAGGAAATTTGCAACATACTGGCAGAACGATTATAAGAGAGAATTCACCCCTAGAATAGATAATGAAGATAATGATATAGAAGTAAGGGATGAAAATAGTGAATATTTAGCTGACATAGATATTAATGAAGCTGATATTTGTGCAGGCTATTAATGAAATTAAAAATGGAGCTGCTGCAGGGCCTGATGGAATTCCTGCTATTTTGTTAAAGAAAGTAGTTCATTCTATCGCAAAGCCACTTGCAATATTATTAAGACAAAGTGTAGATACAGGCAAGATTTATGATGAGCACAAATTAGCATATATTACCCCTACTTTCAAAAGTGGATCAAGACTAGAGGCAAGTAATTATAGGCCTGTGAGTCTAACATCACATATTATGAAAGTGTATGAAAGGGTAATGAAGAAAATATTATGAAACATTTAATAAAAAATAATTTGTTTAATAAAGGACAACATGGTTTCGTTACCCGGAAAAATACACAAACCCAACTGTTAGTCCACCGTGAGACATATTCAGAATATGAAAAAAAAGCGGAAATGACACATTTTTGTGGTTTATTTAGACTTTGAGCAAAAAAGCTTTTGATAAAGTAGACATAATATTATTAGCGAAGAAAATTAGAAAACACAATATCGTGATAAAGTAGGAAGATGGTTAAAAGAATTTTTACACAACAGAAAACAGATAGTTATTGCAAACGACGAGAAATCGGATGAAGCCAAGGTAATATCCGGTGTGCCGCAAGGTACGGTGTTAGCTGCAATACTGTTTGTTATTATGATTGAAGACATAGACAATAATGTTAAGGATTCGGTAGTGAGTAGTTTCGCAGATGACACAAGAATAAGTAGAGAAATTACTTGTGATGAAGATAGGAACGCTCTACAAAGAGACCTTAACAAAGTATATGATTGGGCAGAGGCAAATAGGATGGTATTTAAACTCTGATAAATTTGAATCAATAAATTATGGAGACAGAGAAGGAAAGCTATATGCATATAGGGGACCTAATAATGAGACAATCACAAATAAGGAAGCAGTTAAAGACCTTGGTGTGATGATGAATAGGAACTGTTATGCAATGATCAAATAGCCATTCTGTTGGCAAAATGTAAAGCAAAATGGGAATGTTGTTACGGCACTTCAAAACAAGAAAAGCTGAACACATGATTATGCTTTATAAAACATATGTTCGTAGTCCACTTGAATATTGCAATATGATATGGTACCCACACTATCAAAAGGATATTGCACAAATAGAGAGTGTACAAAGGTCCTTTACAGCTAGAATAGAAGAAGTTAAGGACCTAGACTACTGGGAAAGACTACAATCCTTAAAATTATATAGTCTAGAAAGGAGAAAAGAACGCTACATGATAATTCAGGCATGGAAACAGATAGAAGGAATAACAGAAAATATCATGGAACTAAAAATATCAGAAAGAGCAAGCAGAGGTAGATTAATAGTGCCCAAAACTATACCAGGAAAAATAAGGAAAGCACACAGAACATTAATCCACTACGCACCAGCATCGATAATGCAGCGTCTATTCAATGCGTTGCCAGCTCATCTGAGGAATATATCAGGAGTGAGCGTAGATGTGTTTAAGAATAAGCTCGACAAATATCTAAACTGCATCCCAGACCATCCAAGATTGGAAGATGCAAATATACCGGAAGATTGTACTAGCAACTCTCTGGTAGACATTAGAGGTGCCTCACACTGAGGGACCTGGGGCAACCCGAACAGATGTAAGGTCTGTAAGGTCTGTAAGGTCTCTCTTTTACTTTAGATTCTGGATAAAGCGTCTTCTTCATCTCCATCTTCTCCATTTTTCATTGTCGGATTTGGAAAAAAAAATAAAAAAAAAGGGTTGGAAATGCGAGAAACCCTCCGTCTTCTATAATTACTTTTTACAGCTATCGCTACTTAATTTGACTCAACGTGTAATTAATCAGAGCCAGTGTGTAATTAGATTTTCATACTCTACCACCATCGGCTCATTACGGGGAGGGGAGACAGCCGGCTCTCATTACTGGAAAAGCTTTATCACGACTTCATGTTTTCCCCGATGACAAAAGTGGCGTGGAGGTGTCGATAAATAGATCCCTCACAATTGAAAAGGAACGAGAGAGAGAGAGAGGAGAGAGAGAGAGAGAGAGAGAGAGAGAGAGTAATTACCGGAGATGATTTGACCGGATGCGTAAGTGTCCCATTATTGAATTTTTCGTTTTCAGTTCTGTATTCAGTGTTTTTCTTGGTTTTCAGTTTTCTTTTTCCTTCTCTGTAACTGTATGCTGTATTTTCTTGAATTTTATATTTTCGCTGTTCATTCCTTTCTTTGTAATCCTTTTATTAATTTTTACTTATTCCATAAGAATAAAACGTAATAATCTTCGAATATACGTTCCTGGGAGATATACCCCATCATTATCATTATTATTTTTTATGAAAAATCAAATATTCAGCATTTGGTAACTGGACAAGTTTTGTATCATTATCTCTTTGTTCGCTGCTTTAAGAGAAAAGTACTTGGAATCTGAGCTGGAATATCTCTAAGAGATTTCAGTACAACAGTCTCAGCAACAAAGGTTAACAGTTTAATGACATTCTTCCTCTAAATGCCTATGAATTGTAACTTTTTTTGTTTGTTTCTTTGTTAGCTGTCACACTAGATGACGAAAAACATTTCAAATAATTCTGAGCCACCCATTTACTCATAAAGTAACTTTTTTTTATCACTTATTCATGAACTGAGTATATAATATATATATATATATATATATAACATATATTTGATATATATATATATATATATATTTATATATATACCTACATACCTACACCACCAATTTACTCATAAAGTACTTTTTTTTATCACTTATTCATAACTGAGTATATATATATATATATATATATATATATATATATATATATATATATATATATATATTTATATATTATACACACATACATACACACATACGCTCACTAAAGTAAAAGTCCTTTCTGAAAACATCCCAGCCGTACCATTACTCAGCCAAGGCGGACGATTCCAGTCTCCGGCTAGTTATTGGTGGTAAATTTGCGTATTTATAAACTTCTTCTTCTTCTTCTTCTTCTTCTTCGGCTGATTTATCTTGCGCTCTGCGAAAGGCAATCCTGTGGGTATTCTCTCTCGATGGAGATATACAGCAGGAAGCCACCATCCCACTCTTTCCTTATCTGTCTTTGCATTGCTGCTTTTATTTATCATCCCCTCCTTCCCCAGCTCTATCTCTCCTTCCCCCTCCCTCGGCTCCTCTCTTCTCTCTCTCTCTCTCCCTCTCTCTCTACATCATACTGGCTTCTTTTTGTCTCTTTTGAATAAAGGCATGTTACTAATATGATCCTTCTTCCCTCTCCACACAATAAAAAGGTTCATCTCTCTCTTCTCTCTCTCTCTCTCTTCTCTCTCTCTCTACATCATAGTGGCTTGTTTTTGTCTCTTTTGAATAAAGACATGTTACTAGTGTGATCCTTCTTCCCTCTCCACACAATAAAAAGGTCTCTCTCTCTCTCTCTCTCTCTCTCTCTCTCTCTCTCTCTCTCTCCGCCTTCCCTTGATGGCAACAGTCGGTGATTGTGTTTATGTGTTTATGGTCTATTTGTCTTTCTGTCCGACTGTTGGTTTGCATAAGTTTGCATTCAACTATTCGTCCCGTTAGAGCTGAAGATGAAGAGCACCTCCGTTTATCCATTTCCATCACATTTATGATTCACAGTATGAATTTCCTCCTTGGAGATAACTCGGAAAAAGATAAGTGGATTTTTCCTCCATGTTTTATTAGTTTATTATCTCTCTCTCTCTCTCTCTCTCTCTCTCTCTGGGGCAATGTTTTACGATCTCTTTCCTCGGCCGGATTGAGCGCAGAGCGTCTGTGATGCAAGTCTGAGTTTTGCATTTAGAATTATTGCCCTTCCTTTCCCTCCCTCCCTCCCTCCCCTCCTCCATCCCTCCCTCTTCCCATTCCTTTCCCCCTCCCTATCCCCTCTTCCCATCTTTCCAAAAAGGAATGGTGCGTAGCAAAAAAAAAAAAAAAAAACAAAAAAAAAAACCCAAAAAAAAACCCTTGCTTTTAAAAATGATACAGAAATCTTACAAACGGCATATAAGTCGTGAACCTTTATGGAGAAAGCTTTCCGATAACTCTTTTGAAAATGGCTGTGGGAGTTCCCAGTTAATTAAATTATCATCGAAACTTCTTAACGAATATTACTGATTGTGATGCATTCAGATTCAGGAGGAGTTTTATTACTCAATTCTCTCGAAATAGTCTCCATTTACGCAAAATCAAATTTGTTTAACTTGACCCTTGGACTTGTTTGGTCTTAAATACTTTGTATTAGAAATAGTTTGTTTTTTAAACACCGGAAGGTTATTTCAGATCAAGCTATAGAAGTTCAGTCACTTCTGTATCTTCTCAATGAAGTATCTAATACGTGTGTCCATCTAAATGCAATAA
>NC_087221.1:45712409-45717409 GCF_015104395.2 Macrobrachium nipponense
TCTCTCTCTCTCTCTTCTCTCTCTCCAGCGCTAATATTTCTCGTGATATTTTATTATAGTGGAGTAAAACTTCTCTCTCTCTCTCTCTCTCCCTCTCTCGCTCTTTCTAATATTTCACGTAATATTTAATCGTAGTGTGGTAAAACTCTTCCTCTCTCTCTCTCTCTCTCTCCGTCTCTCCAATCTTCTCTCCTCTTCTCTCTCTTCTCTCTCCTCTCCTCTCTATTTAAATTTTCACGTAATATTTTATTGTGGTGTGGTGAAACTCTCTCTCTCTCTCTCTCTCTCTCTCTCTCATCTCTCTCTCTCTCTCTCTCCAACGCTATTTCTCGTGATATTTCATTATAGTGGAGTAAAACATCTCTCTCTCTCTCTCTCTCTCTCTCTCTCTCTCTCTCTCTCTCTCTCTCTCTCTCTAATATTTCACATAATATTTTATTGTGGTGTGGTAAAACTTTCTCTCTCTCTCACTAATATTTCTCGTAATATTTCATTGTAGTGGAAATAATTTCCTCTCTCTCTCTCTCTCTCTCTCTCTCTCTCTCTCTCTCTCTCTCTCTCTCTCTCTCTTTTCATTTGTCCGTCACTTTACGTATTCTGTAAATTTTGCAAAAAACTCCAATTATTTCTTAATTTTTAATGTACCCTTGGAAAGTTAGCCACAAATACAACATCATCTAGATAAAGAAAAAATGCACAAAAGTATTTAAAAGAACACGCAATATACTCACACTAATTTAAGCATATTTTGTGTAGGAGTAGGCCAAGAGCCAACTTGCATACAAATATATTGCACTCATATGTCCAACTCTCTCCTCTCTCTTCTCTCTCTCTCTCTCTCTCTCTCTCTTTCATCTCTTGGCTCTCTCTCTCTCTTCTCTCTCTCTCTCTATATATATATATATATATATAAATAATAATTATTAATACTTATATAATATATATAATATTATATATAATATATATATAATAAATTGTGTATATATCTATGTATTAATGTATAGAGTGTGAGTGTATTTGCTTATGCTTATTAGATATAAAAAAAATAACAAATATTCATTAATATTGAATAGACCTTACGAATGGCTGATTTTGTTCACTGCTACATTCTTCCAACTCTTTAAAATTAATCGGTTGGAATTCAGGTTTAAAGCGGTAGTTCTTGTTAAGTATATACTGTCATTAGAATTTAATACTGAAAGTTTGATAGAAAATAAAAAAACACCTTATAAGACACCATTTTGTAAGTCTAATCATCCATGACAGACAAAAGTGTAGGAAAACAGCAAATTATTACCGATGATAATGCACAAGGCCAATAACGTTATGTTAGACACACGGGACTTCTAATTAAAGAGACTGGTGACAGACAACATAATTTACGTATCTGTCAGTGTCAATCACACAGAAATGCTGAAAATATCAAGTGTAAAAGAGACGCCAAAACACGGTTGTAATTTATATTCTGAATGCAGCTAATTCTAGAGTTTGATGCAGTTCCTTGAATACATATAAAGATTACTGAATACGCCTCGAGTATTCTATTCGTATCATTTGTAGAGTAATATATTTACTAATGTATATATAATTAAATATAAATATATATAATAATATAACCATAATGTATATAATATTTAAATTATTAATATATAATATATATAATGATAAATATATATATATGATAATTTATATATGTATATTATATCATATATATATATATATATATATATATATATATTTATATATGTAATAACTATATATATATAGTACTATATATATATCTATATATATATTATATATATATATCATATATATATCTATCTATATGCATATAATGTATATAACTATATATTATATATATATATATATCTATATATATATATATATATTATAATATATATTGTTGGCAGAGTCGGTAAATGCTTCATTGAAGTCCTGATTTCTCCTCTGTGCGTTAGTTCAAATCCACGAGAGGACGAAATTATTATCAACTAAAAAAATTCCGCTTTGTTTAACATATACGAAAATATATTACTTCCGAGGTAGAGCGAATTGGTTATTGAAGGACATTTGTTGCTTAATGCATGTATATGAATCACGGTGAAGTGATAAAAATTCACATATATAAGGCCCATCCAGTAGGCTTTTAGATAAGCTTTCAATAATCACCGGGCCCCCGTAATTATCAATTATATATATTAATTTTTCGGTGCATTCTTATCGCGTGACCGGTATAAAATCAATAAACCAAAACCTCGCACTTGTGTGCGTGTTTCGCGTCGCAATCATATTCCCTATTCAGCGTCGCATCATTTCGGTAATAATGTAACTCCGAGAGAGTCCCTTTATACACTAAACACTCGCCTTATCCAAATAACAGACCTTCCTTCTCTCGCGAAAATGTTTGCTTTTGAGTCCATTGTAGCCTTGATCTCCGGGTGCGTTCTGAACATAATAACTTCATGAAACCGACACTAGAAGTCTTTGTCCTCCATTTCTTAGAAATGGCTTTTCACAACTCAGTATTTCCTATATTTTTTTCTCTCCTTTTTTGCCTGATTATCTTTTCATTTCTCTTTATGCTTTCTGATTTTTTTTTAGTTATGCCCTATTCTTCAGATGCTTGATGTTAGGAAAATATGTCTCTTGTCAGTAAAATATTATTTTATCTTTATATATTCAAAGTCATTGTTACTCTTGGGTCAACCTAAAGCCTCTGTTAAAACTGATAACCTAGAAATCCGAGGGCAAATGACCTTTCAAAATCACCGACAAGCTATTGATTACTATATATTACCAGTGAGAGAGAGAGAGAGAGAGAGAGAGAGAGAGAGAGAGAGAGAGAGAGAGAGAGAGAAGAGCCATGTCAGAAGCGTCTAATCTTAACTAACATTGAGAGAGAGAGAGAGAGAGAGAGAGAGAGAGAGAGAGAGAGAGAGAGAGAGTTAGGTCACAATCATCGAATTTAAATTAACATCGATAGAGAGAGAGAGAGAGAGAGAGAGAGAGAGAGAGAGAGAGAGAGAGAGAGAGAGGCACCGGATGTTATTTAACACTGGGAGAGACAGTTAAAGCTAGGTCACAAGCAATATATCTCATTCAGCATCGACAGAGAGAGAGAGAGAGAGAGAGAGAGAGAGAGAGAGAGAGGGTAAAAAAAAGTTATCTGCAAAAGAAAGCGCATTTCTGAGTGTCGAAGAGCAGGGGATGAAGCAAGAACGAGTTCCCCGTTGTTGCATGGCAGGTACAATGAATACATGAATGAGAAAAATGGATAAATGAATGAGTCGATGAATAAATCGCAAAACTGGGCGCAGAGTGAGTCGAAGGAAATCGGGTGAGTTCGTAAACGCATCGTTGTACGAAGGATTCTGTTTGCAAGTCAAAAGAGTTATGATGATATATAATATTTATATCTATAGGATTCTGTTTACAATTCATATAAATAATGATAATGTTTATCTCTAAATGATTTTGCTTGAGTTATGAATAACAGTAAGTATATATCTCCTTTGATAAATGTAATTTATCGTGATATGATAAGGGACTTTTTCACTAAATTCAGAGATATTTTGTAAAAGTCATATGAATACTAATGTTAATAATATTCATCTCTAAATGATTATGGTTGAAAGTTACAAGAATGTTATATTCGATTATGTTTGAAGATCACACGATTAACAGTAAAATTATCTACCTCCGGTGATAATGCAATTCGTCATAAAATGATAAAGGTCTTTATCATTAAATTCTCAGGGGTTTTTAACCCCAGAGAGATGATAAAGGAGATCCTGAGACTGCTGACATAGATAGAAAATATATACATCCCGTTCAACTGTAAGAAACTGGTATTAGTTTTTGTTGGGTAGCGTTCATGAATTGTCGGTTTTTCCTTTTGTAAAATATTTTTTAGGTAGGAAATAAACACAAATTAAAAAAAAAATAGACAGAGGAAAACAAATACCCACACCGAACCTCATAACGATGATACAGACCGAATGATTAAACCAGGAGATTAACCAGGGCTATCATCGGTATCATTATCATCGACTAGAGCAAAACACGAAGAACAGCTAATTGGCACCGTAGCTTACCGTTGCGTGGGAGGCTAAGTAGGATTTCTGGGGGTGTGGAAGGAAGGAGAATGCCTCTGGGGGGGGGAGGGAGGGAGTGGAGAGAAGGATGAGAGAAAGGGCGAGGACGAGGTATCTTGTGGGGAAGGGGAAGGCGGCAGGTTGTGGGTAGGGGGAATTTATGTGGGGAGGGGTTGGGGTATCAGGGGGGGATTTTAGGGTGGGGTGGGGGGTGGGGGGGGGTTGAGGAGAACTGGGCAGCCCACCTGGCTACACCGTTTGTTCAGCCCCGGAGAGTCACTCATGCGCAACCGGCAGGTGAGACCGAGTAGCTTCTTCTGGCACTACCTCTTCTTCTTCTTCTTCTTCCTCTTCTTCCTCTTTTTCTTCCTCTTCTTCCCTTTCTTCTTCCTCCTTTCCTTCTTCTTCTTCCTTTCCTTCTTCGTCTTCCTTCCTACCTTCTTTTTTTTACTGTTCTCATTTTGTTTTGTCTTTCTACTTCATTATTTATTCTATATTCTCTTAAGAGAGAGAGAGAGAGAGAGAGAGTCTTCTTTCTCTTTCTTCCTCTTTTCTTCCCTCTTCTTCTTCTCTTCTTCTTTCATCCTTTCCTTCTTCTTCATCATC
The DNA here is from genome assembly GCF_015104395.2 of Macrobrachium nipponense. Taxonomy (NCBI): domain Eukaryota; kingdom Metazoa; phylum Arthropoda; class Malacostraca; order Decapoda; family Palaemonidae; genus Macrobrachium; species Macrobrachium nipponense. The sequence continues at coordinate 45,717,110 of NC_087221.1, forward strand.
TCTGCTTCTTCCTTTTTCCTACCCATTCTTTTTTTTACTGTTCTAATTTTGTTTTTGTCTTTGTTTAAGAGAGAGAGAGAGAGAGAGAGATTAGAGAGAGAGAGAGAGAGAGTCTTCTTCCTCTTTCTTCCTCTTTTTCTCCTTCCTACTCTTCTTCCCTTTCTTCTTCTTCTTCTCCTTTTTGTTCCTTCCTACCTTTATTTTTACAATGCTTATTTTGTTTTGCTATTCTACTTTTTAATATGCTACTCTATATGCTTCTTCTTCTTCTTCTTCTTCTTCTTCTTCTTCTTCTTCTTC
>NC_087221.1:45722409-45777409 GCF_015104395.2 Macrobrachium nipponense
CTCTCTCTCTCTCTCTCTCTCTGTCTTCCAAAGTTGATTAAATCCTTCTCATTTAGGATGCTTGCTGGCGACGATCATTAATTTAGAATACATCCAAACGATTTCTCTATGAAATAATACCCAGATATCTCTCTCTCTCTCTATATACGCATGCGCACACACGTGAGTATGTGTGTGTCTATATGTGAATGTTCGGTTTCGTGTCTCTATGAACTTCTGTCTGTATGTTTTTCTTTCTTTGTGCCATCGCTCGTACTGGATTTTCTCTTCATTTATTTATCGTCTGGTTGCAAACTGCATTTGGCTTTCGTAGCATTTCAAAATGAATTACACCGCAGCTTCTGTAAGATGCATAAATAATTTCTGGCTGTTATTCAGCCAAATCAAAGCACCATTCACGATGCCAAAGTCTAAGAAAAGACTTCCCCAACCTTTTACCAGCCGGCTCTAGTCTTCATTATATTATGGATTCAAGCACCATAATTCTTCTCCGCGTTCACGAGCACGGCTTTCTTGCCGTTGCATCTGACAATGGCTGCTTATAATCTGGATATCCTTGATCTGTAGTTTTTTAAGCTCTCTTCTTCTCCTTGTCGTGAATCAGACACATATCAGTGATCAGGGGCGGAGATTATTAGGAGTTACTACAATTCCCAATGTCATTTTTATTTCTTCCTCCCGGCAGCGATACTCTTCGGAGTTTGTGTATAATGCTATAACTTTTATTCGGTATCTATCTTTTTTGTTTTCGAGGTTTGTTTGAATAAGATCTTCACCATTATTAGTTGAAGCACCAAGATCCAGAAGCAATAATGCAATAGTGTTAACATAGTAGCAATAGTAGTTATAGCAGTCATAATAGCAATGATAGTAGTAGTAGAATTGCCAGTAGTAGTGATTTCTTAAGCACGGTTACCACAGCAATCTTTCATAATTGCAGGTTTTGAAGGGACGTGGTGGTATGGCTCGTCGAAAATATCAAAATGCATCTAATAATTTCACTTCTGAATATAAACCTGCTTTTCGTATGAGGATTTGTCTTAAGCTTATTTATAGTACTTATCCAATGATAGTTATTCTCTCTCTCTCTCTCTCTCTTCTTTCCTTCATCTCTCTCTCTCTCTCTCTCTCTCTCTTTCTTAAATTATCTACGAATTTCACTTCTAAACTGATGAGGATTTGTCTGAATCTTATTTATGATACTCTTATCCACTGATACCTATTCTCTCTCTCTCTCTCTCTCTCTCTCTCTCTCTCTCTCTCTCTCTCTCTCTCTCGTTTTTTACTCTCTTCTCACCACGCCGAGTTTCCCCCTCTTGAAGCTCCTCCTTCTCCTTCTCAGCTTCCTCACCTTCACCCCCATTTACCGAGAGGCCCGCCCACCCTTACGCGCCGCCCCTGTCGACCACTCCCCTTTTCACACAACCCCTCCCACTCCCACCAGGGCTGCCCTCACACTCCCCTCGCCCTGGGTCCTTCCTGCCGGGTGCCCAGACCTAGAAGGAGGAAACCACGACCCTCCCAAGGGGCCCGTCCTTTGGCTGAGCAGGTGTCAGCTCCTAGAGAAGTAGGGGAGGTCTTGGCCCGGTGGATGGGCAGGTCCTTCTGTGGGGATTACTACCCTCCCAGGGGTTGGGAGGATAAAGAGGAGTCTGTGGGGGGTGTTGAACCTTTTTGGGGGTCAGGGAGTTTCGGAGGGGGGTGGGGGGTGGGGTTACTAGGTGTCTCCGTCACCGAAGCGTGACTTCTCAAGGGGCCCCATGGTCCGGCTACTTAGAGCTTTTAATAGTTATCCTTAGATATATAAAGTCCTTCTCCGTAGGATTTCGCCGTAGGATTCTTTCCTCTGGGAGCTGGGCATTGGGTATGGACTCGTGTCCCATGGCTACCCATGATTCCTAAGGTGTTACGATGACCTAATTCATTTCGAAGTCATTTTGGCACTTCCTTTCAAGTTGAGTGAGTGAGGTCACGGGAGGTTTGGTCAAGTTTCGCGTGTGAAAGAAAATACAAAATACACATAGATGCGAAAGTTATTCCTCAGTTCTTTTTACATACATTAAAAGGTAGAATAGAATGCATCAATGACATGACTCTAATGATGAAATGGTCTTTAAAGAATTAATTCACATATATTATTATTATTATTATTATTATTTTTTTTTTTTTTTTTTTTTTTTGCTCTATCACAGTCCTCCAATTCGACTGGGTGGTATTTATAGTGTGGGGTTCCGGGTTGCATCCTGCCTCCTCAGGAGTCCATCACTCTCCTACTATGTGTGCCGTTTCTAGGATCACCACTCTCTGCATGAGTCCTGGAGCTACTTCAGCCTCTAGTTTTTCTAGATTCCTTTTCAGGGATCTTGGGATCGTGCCTAGTGCTCCTATGATTATTATTATTATTATTATTATTATTAGTTATTATTATTATTATTATTATTATTATTATTATTATTATTATTATTATTATTATTATTATTATTATAACACAACTACTCGTCTACATTGATAGATGAACACGCCATTAACGTTATGATGTCCTCAGCATACTGCTTGGAATATCTTATATTTCAAAAAATGAATGTTTCAACAAATACCATTACATACTTTAAGGGACGGTGTGAAAGGGATATGAGTATTTTGTAGACTTGCTATCAAAGGTTTCTAGTCTCTAGAACTACTCAAAATTTATTGGTAAGTGTGTCCATATATATATATATATATATATATATATATATATATATATATATATATATATATATATATATAATAACTGGAATATTATCATCTATGTTTTTAAAGAGAAAAATGTACATTGTTTGGTTATTATTCAATATCGTGAATAATTATGAATCTAAAACTTAGTAAATTAAGCTAATCGACAGAATATTAAGAACACTCAAACGACTATACACAAAAGTGACTGTAATATGCCTAAAAAAAATAAAACTTCATTGGAAGATCACCACTGACGTTTGAATAACTCATGGGTTACGGAAAGGTCAATTGCAGAGGAGGAGTCGAAGTTAGAACCGGCTAGAATGCATAATGCATGTAGCATTTAATTGCAAGATTCTCGCCCGTTGGATGAACGCACAAGCCAAGCGACGGAATACCTTTCAAAATATCTTTTGAGATGGCAGTTGTAGTACAACACAGTTTTGAAGTTGTCTTTGTTGCAGACTCTCAATACTAGTTTCTATATGATAGCGTAACTTCTATACACTTTGCTATTAATGATTTAACTATTGGTAACAAATATGTGCATAATTATTTATTCACAGTTATGTGAGTATATTTATGTATATATAATGTATATACTTTTGAAGTTCCTGTTGGTAGCAAATGTGCATAATTACACATTCACACATATGTGAGTACATTTATGTAAATAATAATGAACATTTTTCCTTCCTACACCTTTTACTTTTTGGATGGAGTGGAGCCAAAAGTGTATAGACCTCTAGATAGGTCCAGGGGACGAACCGAAGACCCTAGCAGTCGTGAGCAGAGAGCTGTTAATTTAAGCATTCATTTATTGTCCTTACAAACGAATTTTAACTTTGATAACAAAGAATGATTCTTGTTTAGGTTTTCTTTTCTTAATAATAAATTCCACACTTATGATATACTTTTATTTTCTGAATAAGTATAAATTCTCTTTATCAACACTGACTTTTTTTCTCTCCTAATCCCCACGAATGAATTTCATGAGATACAAAAGACCTGGTATGAACAGGTCTCCTGAATGCTTATGCCAATAATTATGTAAATGGGATTAACGGAGGGTTATCACCTAATTTGCAACATTTTCATTTCTTGATACGTTCAACTGGTTTCATCATTGCCATCATCAGATACTTTATATTTTGACGTTGCTGGAGAGAATTTCAATTTTTTTTTTTAGACGAAAAAATGAGCTATGATATTCATTTATCTATATTATAGGTGTCTTGATCAGTAATAGAACTAAGCAGAGCATGATCCATCCTTGTATTAGGAGATCAATGAGGATAGGCAGACGTTGTCACAGCAGTTCCTGAGATCATGGCTACCAAACCACTGAAGTCTAGTGGGAGTAAGAATGGGTTACAGTGAGACCCAAACATCCATCTGAATTTTGACTGCTATATCCAGCACTTTGCCTATGAAGTCCAGTGTAAGTGGGAATGGGGTCATTGGGAGGCCAGAAATTCCATCTGAATTTTGAATTTTGAATTTGATATCCGGCACTTTGCCTCTGAAGTCTAGTGGGATTGAGAATGGGTTGCAATGAGACCATCTCCAAATATATTCCCACACAGCCCCAAGCATTTTGCCTCTGAAGTCTAGTGGGAGTATGAATTAGTTTTCCTCACAGCCTCAAGCTCCTTACCTCCAAAGCCTAGTGGAACTGGGAATGGGTTACAATGACACCGTCGCCCCCCAAAGCCCATTTCAATTTTGATTTGCAACAACATCCCAACAGCTTCCTTTCTTGCAATATCATAGCACCTCCGTCCCTCTCACTCTCCGTGGCCCAAATTGGGATGTACTTGGCCCTCTGCCAGCTAGTACTCTCGAGAACCACTAGTTTTTGCGCCGGTTTGCTTTAGCACTTCTAAATACTTCTTACATTATTGGTCTCTTTTTATGTCTGATGTTGCGGAACTCGGATACGAAATATGGCCTGTTCTACAGTTCACTTAGACGATCGCCTTTCGAGGGGAATGATAAATGCGTGTGCTTACTTGCTATCCTCTTTATTTAATTCGTGGAATTTGTAATTTGTATATATATATATATATATATATATATATATATATATATATATATATATATATATATATATAAAGAGAGAGAGAGAGAGAGAGAGAGAGAGAGAGAGAGAGAGAGAGAGAGAGAGAGAGAGACGTGTAAAACCAAACGCAAATTGTAGATGACAGTTTATCAATTTTTCAAAACAGCATATTACGTGAAGCTATAAAGAATCATATCATTCCATCCTTGCACGAGTATTGCTCTTGCTAGTGGTTATAGTAGAGGCAGAAATAGCAGTAGAACAGGCAGAATCAGCAGCAGTAATAGCAGTAGTGAGTTTCTAGTAGTAAATGGAGATAATACGATGTGACTGAGACATGATAGAAAAATTAATCTATCTTTCAGTCATAATTCCGTCGTCAAATTTTCCCGAGTTTCGTTGTTATAAATACAAAAATAAAAAAAAATGCTTGATCAAGGTATTAATTAAACAGATCAACAAACCCAGGCAAAAAAGACAACACCTCTTTCTAATCTAGACTATCTTCGTCAGAGCGTCGACTTACGCCCCAGTCTGTTTATCTTAAGACTTTTTAAAGCTTACTTTGTTGTTCCGGAAGTGGAGGAGGAGAAAAATAAAAAAGAAAAAGTATCGGTTTGTTAATAAACATTGGGGGGGAAAAAAAGTACAGTGAATTGGCAAAACTCAAAGAGCAGCTGCTCTTTTGAAAACCGAATGAAGACTGTTGAACATACGAAATAACAAACACACGCACCTTTAATTTACACTCAAAAGTTTTTCTCCCTTTTTTTTAGTCTGAGGCGTTTTTCATTTCTGTCTCTCTTTCTCTTCTTTTCTTCTTCTTCTTCTTCTTCTTCTTCTTCTTCTTCTTTCCCCTTTTGTTTAACTCTTATTTGAGGGGTCGTCGACCCTGTGCCCCAAATCATCTTTTTTTTCTTTTTTCCCCTTTTGTTTAAAACTCTTATTTGAGGGGTCGTTGACCCTATGCCCCAAATAAATTATCGTTTTTTTTTTTTTTCTTTTTTTTTTTTTATGTTCTTTCCTCCTCTCCTTCTTGAGATTTGTTACTACTCGAATCATTTTTCTTATCGTTCTAAACAATATTATTACTCCCATTACTATTATATGAGTACTATTTTCACAATTACTTCAGAAGCAACTGTTTGGATATAAAGCGAATGTTATTTTGATCATTTCAGCTCGTGCATTTTAAATTGTGTGTATTGTATTGTCTCTACTTTGTATATGCCATGTATTTGATCCTGAGCTGAAATAAATGATATTATCATTATCATTATTATTATTATTATTATTATTATTATTATTTATTATTATTATTATTATATTATTATTATTGTCATTATTATTATTATATTATTATTATTCCTTCCATATGGCCTGAGCTGAATAAAGGATTTTATTATTATTATTATTATTATTATTATTATTATTATTATTATTATTTTATTATTATTATCACTGAAACTACCAATAAACGTTATATATATATTAAATATATATATAATATAATATATAGTATATATATATATATATATATATATATATACAATATTATAATTCCAAGTAAGACACTTTTCCCAAACGAGTAATTTATTATTTGTAACTATCATTTGTAACCTCCTTAAATGACTGGCGTGATTATTCACGTGGTTATTCACACGGGCCTTAATCTGTCCGCAATCTATCTTTCCTGTCTGTGGTCGTCTCAGCGCATAAATCCGTCCGCAACAACCGGCCCCCCCCCCCCCCCCCCTCCCCCCCCCCCCCCCCCCCAAAACCCCCACCCACGTCAGCACCCACCTTATCCCTTCACCCAATCTAGTATTCATACGTTAACATCCCACCTTAAGGATCTGTTCCTGACGAACCCTCCGGTCGTCTCTCTCTCTCTCCTCTCTCTCTCTCTCTCTATATATATATATCTATATATATATATATATATAAATATATATATATATATATATATATATATCTTATATATATATATATATATATATATATATATATATATATTATATATATATATATATATATAAATATATATATATATATATAATATATATATATTTATATATATATATATATATATATATATATATATAAATATATATATATAATATATATATATATAATATATATATATATATATATTATTTATATATATATGAAATATATGAATCTGAATGTTGTGAATTGGATATGAATGCTAACTGGTAATGATCAAACTGGTGATGATGACTGGCACTAACTGGTAATGTTTGCATCAGAGGGAAAGGGAAGATCAAATGATTACTAAGTGGAAATGGCGCTAACTTGTAATGATACCAACTGATAATGATGACTGGGCAGTAACTGGTAATGTTTGCAACAGAGGGAAATGAAAATGAACGAACGATAACTGGACATGATCGTTTTTTATGTTAATATCGACGATAGACGAATAAAAAAATGATTGACTTGACACCTACGTTTAGTCTAAATCTAGAGCTGTTGATTATAAGTGTCAAGAGATGAGGCATCCCATGCAATAAGAGTTCAGGGACGAAAAATGGAAATTCTCTAATTGAATATGGGTGACATCAGTAGGCTTGTAAAAAAATTTAAACTAAGAACCTAAATATCTCGTCACGTTTATGTGTATGGGATTGTTTATGTATGTGTGTGTGTGTGTGTGTGTGAAAGTGCTTTATAGAGAAAGAGAAAGAGTGTGAGACATCAGTAGGCTTGTAAAAGTTTTTGCTTAAAGTACATAAATAACCTGTTCAGGGTTAGTGTGAATGAATTGTTATGTGTGTGTGTGTGTGTATGTGTGTGGAAATGTGCTTGAGAGAGAGAGAGAGAGAGAGAGAGAGAGAGAGAGAGAGAGAGAGACATAAAGTAGGTTGTAATTTTTTTTATTAAGTACATAAAATATCTTGTCAGGTAATGTGTAGGATTGCTTTGTGTGTGTGTGTGAATGTGCCTTATATATGTATATATATATATATATATATATATATATATATATATATATATATATATATATATATATAAATATATATATAGATATATATGATTAGATATATATATATATATATATATATATATATATATATATATATATATTAAGGCACATTCACACACACACACACAAAGCAATCCTATACCCATTAACCGTGACAAGATATTTATGTACTTAAATAAAAAAAAAATACAAGCCTACTGATGTCTCTCTCTCTCTCTCTCTCTCTCTCTCTCTCTCTCTCTCTCTCTCTCTCTCAAGCACATTTACACACACATACACACACATACACCAAACATAACAATCCCATTCACACTAACCCTGACAGGTTATTTATGTACTTTAAGCAAAAACTTTTACAAGCCTACTGATGTCTCACACTCTTTCTCTTTCTCTATAAAGCCCATTCACACACATACACACCTACACACATAACAATCCCAGACACAATAATCGTGACGAGATATTTATGTTCCCTAATTAAAACTTTTTTACAAACCTACTGATGTCACCATATTCAATTTAGAAAATTCCAATTTTTCGTCCTGAACTCTTATTACATGGGATGCCTCATCTCTTGACACTATAATCAACAGCTCTTAGATATAGACCAAAATGTAAGTGTCAAGTCAATCATTTTTATTCGTCTATCGTCGATATTAACATAAAAAACGATCATGTCCAGTTATCGTTCGTTCATTTTCATTTCCCTCTGTTGCAAACATTACCAGTTAGTGCCCGTCATCATTATCAGTTGGTATCATTACAAGTTAGCGCCAATTCCACTTAGTATCATTTATCTTCATTTCCCTCTGTTGCAAACATTACCATTTAGTGCCAGTCATCATCACCAGTTAGTATCATTACCAGTTAGCATCATATCCAATTCACAACATTCATCTTCATATATTTCCACTAAGTGCCAGCAATCATTATCAGTTAGTATCATTACCAGTTGGCGTTATTTCCAGTTAGCATCATTCATCTTCATTTCCCTCTGTCGCATACATTACCAGTTAGTGCCAGTCATCGTCACCAGTTAGTATCATTACCAGTTAGAATCATTTCCAGTTCATAACTTTCATATCTTTCAGTTAGTGCCAGTCATCATCACCACTTATTATCATTACCAGTTAGAATCATTTCCACTTAGTATCATTCATCTACATTGCCCTCTGTTGCAAACATTATTATTTCATGTGAGGAATGTAATCCTGAAACCAAGAATTTCGCCGAATAACGGCTTCAAACATGCCTTTATACACAGGCAACTGCCCTCTCGCCTGTATAATGAATCGTAAAGCTTCACTCCTGCTTGGAAAACTTGTGATTTCCCTTCCTAATCACGAAGAGCCTCCCATCAGAAAATTACGTCTCATATTCCCTGTCTTATCTCTTCTCGAAATCAAAATATGCCACACAGAATTTTCCTTCCCTGACCTTTGACCTCTGCACAACTGTTTCAGGGGTGCCTCCAGAGTTCAGGCGAAGATGCAGCAGTGCATTACTACCTCGAAGGAATTCTTCTTTTATATTTTAATAATTTACTTTCATTTTCGTCTTTTTTGTTTATTAGATTGTTGACTATTTTTTTTTTCTATAACTGATTTCTTCTCTCTGAGTTTCCTATTGCACCCTGTAACTTCTTTCTGATGGACACTATAAACGCTTTGGTTAATTAATTCTATTTATGCTTTGGTTAATTAATTCTATTTATGCTTCTGTTAATTAATTCTATTTATGCTTCGGTTAATTAATTCTATTTATGCTTCGGTTAATTAATTCTATTTATGCTTCGGTTAATTAATTCTGATAATTATGGCAGGGATATCAGCCTACTAGTATCATAACCATCACCGGGAAACATAGACGTGTTTCAATAGGAAGATGATAGCCAAAAAAAAAAAAAAAAAAAAAATTAAATAGAAAAAAACTATCGAAATAACGCCATTGTAATTGGGAAACCATCGGTTCGATAATGAGTGACGGCGAGCGAGAGGCTTGGATAACATCACAATCCATAAATAATCCGCCATTAGATCGCTGTCCGGCTCCTTGCGAAAGGAGAGTTTAAAATCAGGATGTAGTGTTAAACCGTGCAATTAGAATAAAAGGGAGAAAAATAAATCGAATGACTTCCATTGGACGAGAAGGTCTTCGTGCATGATGTACGATAATGTATAAGTTATTGAGTTGTTATATTCTCGTCTCACGTTTTAAATACTCGCATTACAGAGACGCTTAGAGAGAGAGAGAGAGAGAGAGAGAGAGAGACAAAAGCGCATGCGCCCTTACTCGCCAGTAATTCCTATTTCACTTCAATGGAACGAATGAAGCGAGTCGAAGGATCGATTTCGGTGTTGTGACTTCGAATAGGATCTTTTTGTCTTTTTGTTTTTGTTACGAAGAGCGCAAACAAGCGATACTGCATGCAAGCAATGTCGAAGTTGAAAGTCTAAGCTGATGCATCTCTCAAATTAACTGTGTTTACAGTGCACCGGAGATTTTTTTTTTTTTTTTTTTTTTGCAAAAGCATTAATTTGCTGGTTTTTACGACACGATAGAGGTGGCCTTTTCTTTCCAACCAAATTATTTATGAGTTTTTACAGTGCTAAATGTTACCTTTTTTTATTCAAAGGTATCAACTGGTGGGTTTTTAAGTCACGACAGAAGTGGCCATTTGTTTCCAACTGTATTAACTTATGAGTTTTCAAGACACGACAGAGATTGCTTATTTTTTGTATTACAGTGCGTAATATAGAGGTTACTAATACACACAAACATATACATGCGTGTATTTGTATATGCATATGAATATTTGTATTTGTATGTATCTAGTACGTGTATTTGTGTATTTACGGTTGTCACTCTTCACGTTTGCTTATGCACCTTTTAACGTAAATTCATAGTTTTTCTTTTTTTAGGTTAGGTAAGTCTGATATTACGTGCAGTGTGTTTGGTAAGATCATTTAGCCAATACAGGCAATAGCTACTACATTGCTCCACCGCCACTAATGAAAATGATCCTTCTAGTAAGCGCTGTGGCTGTGATTTGCAGAGAGGAGAGCAAAGACAGGAGCATTCATAAGGGTTATTCTGAAATTTTCCAATAAGGGACAAATCCAGTTTGGCTACTCGCTACCAAAGGGTTATCTTGGAGAGCGACAAGTCGGTTTGCTGAAGTAGGTTAGAGAGGCTGTGGTTTTAATGAGGTGGTATCTGCTGCCTTTTTCAATATGCGTTTGTTATTAGGTTCCTTAGGTGTTTTATTCTCTCTAGGTCTAAGGAACGGAACAATATCTTCAATTTTTTTTTCGCTACTTAAAAAAGTTTTTCAGCTTGATGATCGAATGATAAAGGCCTCTCTCTCTCTCTCTCTCTCTCTCTCTCTCTCTCTCTCTCTCTCTCTCTCTCTTTAATTGGTGGGTATCGTTATAGATGTGATAGCCAGTTGAAAAGTGCCCAATATAATTATGAAATTCTCAGAGCAGACTTCGAATGGATACGTGATACGTGTACCCTTGATTTTTATGCAAACATAATTAGAGAATTTTCATTAAATAGATGAAATAATTGTGACTTTTTACTTCTCTTTTTATCAGTTTTATATAATAGCATGGCCTTCTTGATTTTTATGCAAAGATAATTAGAGAATTTTCATTAAATGAATGAAATAATTATGGCTTTTTGCTTCTCTTTTTATCAGTTTTATATAAGAGCATGGCCTTCTTCAGAATCCTGCCGTTCAAGTTCATGGGATACCGTTACGGTGATAATAATAATGATAATTTGGCTGATGAAGACATTGGGCGCTCCATTGAAACACGATCCGCCAAACCAACCCATTCTAGTGCCTGCAATTTCATCCAGGAATGTCTTATCGCCGGTCGAACTTAAAACAACGAAGTTACGGCCTACCCCCTCCCCCCACAACAAGAGACATTCGGACCCTTCTTAATTGTCATATAGCTTGCAAAATGCAAATGAGTGGCGTCTTTGACCCCATTCTAAAAGGTGGACCAGTCATTAAAACTGCTTCAGTTATCAAAGCTCAGTATAACCACCAGGTGGGGGAGACATTAAGTACCAGGCATCTCTGAGTGCCCTATTCTCTCTCTCTCTCTCTCTCTCTGAAGGAGCCGGACAATAAATAATAATGGGAAGTCATTCTATCACTCGGGCGACGTCCATCAAAAGAGACAAAATGGGCGTGGGAGGGTCGTAAATCATGTCACGCATCAATTGCAGGGGCGTCTGTCGTGTTTAAAAGGGTAAGGATTGTGGAAATCAGCTGTTGAAGAGACAATTCAGTATGGAGGCTGAACAGTAGTACTCCTAGCGTACACACACACGCACATACGTAAAGGGGTGTACTTTCACACATACACATCCCCCCTACTATCCCCTCCTCCTCCCTCCCTCCGTTAGACCTCCTCCAAAGTGGGATTGCTCATTTTGAAACCAGCTTGAAATCAACGTACACACATACACACACACACACACACACACACACACACCAAGGGGCTTAATTCTCCGCTTGTCTATTGGGATTAGAAGCGTGAGGGGCATCCGAGACGCCTTCTGGATTGATTCATCACTTTTAAATGCTGTTGTTGGCTTACATTTCATGATGGACCTGGCGGCTACTTGCCTCCTGCAAAGCATAGAAAGAGAACTATAAAGGTTGGTTTTGCAAAGTAGTAGTAGGCAGATTTCCAAGGTAGCTGAACGCGTTAAGGTTATTAGCAGGTACTATCTTCTTCCCACCCGCTGGCCCCCTGATTCTTTATTTTTTTTATTACCCATACTTAATAGTATGACTTACATTATTTGTTTATTACGACTACTGATGCGGCTGTTTAAAGGTCCTACATTCACGGTGGCAATATGTTACACAGCCCTTTCCTTACAATCCTAACTGTTTCCTTCTATACTGCTCAGTATGTTTGTTTTTCTTTTGGAAAGGCATCAGTGAAACAAAAACGCTAGTACTGTTCCAAATGAGTAAAGACGAATAATATCATGGCATTCACCCTTAGAGTTAATAAGGCATCTCTTCCAAATTAATAAGGCATCTCTCTTTGAGAGAGAAATTTCTTGTACAATAAACCACAGGAAGGACTAGAATTTCAAGAAACCGATAAGATATTTACGAGAGCGCAGAACAGGTTACAAATGACCAAGAATGACATAAGCTCGCGTCAAACCGACTTACACATAATGTCAGGTTTTCGAGTAAAGCATCTGTCACAATGCAGCATCCGAGGTATGCTTCATTTAAAGGCAGACAACCTGGAAAAATTGATATTTATCTACAAATAACGCATTCATTTTTTGGGAACGTGCACATACATGCTGTAAATGGGAATTGCAGAGTGACATTGTATGTCATTGTTTAAACAAAAATCTTTTCATACTTATGCTTCATAATCCGGGTTTCTCTGTGTACAATGGTCATTATTTTTTCCGTATGAACATTTCAGAAAGAGCGAACATCATGTCTGTGACAATGAGTTTTGCAGTTTTTGTGTGCTGGATTTATGCCTGTCTGTTTGCTTCTTGCTTTCATTTATATTCAGCGCAAATTTTCATCAAGGAAGAGAGAGAGAGAGAGAGAGAGAGAGAGAGAGAGAGAGAGAGAGAGAGAGAGAGAGAGAGAGAGAGAGAGAGAGAGTTGGGTAAAAAGGAATGGGTTCAACAACTTGTCCAGATAATTTTATTTTTTGCTGCTATGCATTTCCCGGTGGTGCAATGTTAATAAATGTTTAAATCATAAAATATTATTATATTTATAAACCTCAAGAGATGTTTGTGGATGTGTGTGTTTGTGTGTGTGTGTGTGAGCGTGTTTGTGTGTGTGTGTCCGAGAGAGAGAGAGAGAGAGAGAGATGTCACCTTATCTCCTTAATCTGATCGTTTTTAGGCTTATCCCTGTAGTACAAGATGTGAAAGTTCGAACGCGCCCAAAAAGGAGAGTGAGAACTTATGTCGTCAGCCTTAACACTGTCAGAACGTAGCGTGGTAGGTTCCTGAACGTGGCCAAATTAGGCACGATTACTCTCGCATCGTATCTGATTCCCTTATATCAAATACCTGTGCAAATGGAAGTACTTCATCCAAAATTAGCATTACCTGAAAGAGAGAATTCGAAAGAATTTGCGACGTATCTCAGGAGTTTGTTGTGGAAGGAAACAGGTAACTTTGTCGCTCAGAAAGCGAACGAAATGCGAGCGTAACTGAAGAAATATTGAAAGAAATCTATGATTGTCTAGGTCCTCGATGCCTCTTAGGAGACCTGTCTATATTTGCTGGAAGCTTCTCCAAATATTTGAAGGCCTTGGCCAATGACACAGTTCAAGTAGTATAGGCTTATTGGCGTCTGGGTATTTATAAAAAAAGTTACTGACAAGAAACTAAGAGAAAATGTTCTGGTATATTTTAAATTCTTCCTTTATTTTACATCGTTCGGCTCATTATTCAATGAACTATCAGCCAGTGCTGAAATTAGACGTGAAGTGGCAAAATGAAGTTTCAGCTATTTACTCAGAGGTGTTTACACAAAATTTTTCAGAGGGAGAGAGAGAGAGAGAGAGAGAGAGAGAGAGAGAGAGAGAGAGAGAGAGAGAGAGGAGAAAACTCACATCTCAGACACTTGATGGACGGTAAGGATGCTCACAACAGACCTTTTTCATTTAAAAAGTCTTTGGGGGGCCAGAGTTATATAACAGAGGTTTTATTTGTCTTAGACCTATTAGAAGGGCGAGAATTATATAAGAGAAGTTTTATGTGGTCATAGACCTATTACATTATTAATAGGCCTATTTCCTTCGTTACTGTAAATGTTTCTTCCCTAAGTGATTCGTTTCTTTCATAACTTGAGTTACTAAACTCATGTACGGAAATGTTCAGTTTAATAGGATGCAGTAGTCTACTGCCATTCATGTTTTAAGTTTTGGTCCTCAGTTTGGCTTTGCTGAGAAAATCTGGATTGAAAAAAGCACCGAAGGCATTCTTTCAAAAGCTGACAACTTGAACAATTAATTAAGAGAGAACAGTGAAAGTTTCACGAACGGAAACGCATTGAAGAAAGAAATACTAATCAACACAAAAAAATATGATTTAACTGGAGTTTTATCTTGAAACCTCATTTCTTTATACTATTCCATTTGCAGTACCAGTTAACTGATACAGATCAAGAGGCATTAATGTTCATCGCCTTAGTACAAAACGTCCCTTTTTTAGGCAAAGTGTCGAATATTCATATTTTCAATTTCCTAAATTACATGCATTGACGTTTATTTTATCATTGCCTTCCTGTTTCAGCTAAGTATCATGTATGTCTCTCTCATCATACGACCTCGATGGTGAGAGAGGCAGAATTGGTAATTAGCTGAAACAGTAATCAATGATAAAATCACCGTCGACGTAAATAATAGAACAAAAATCTTTAAAAAATGCATATTCAACACTGTCAAAAAAGGACAATATTTCATATGTCAGAGAATCAAAGTTCTGTTTATTTTTAAGAGAATAAAAAAAAAACAGAAAAACAAAAGCAGACTAAACAAATGAAGGAACCGTCGAAACTCGTAAATGGACCGAAAACGCGTGATTATATTGCAATGACGGTGCAGTCAGCTATAATGAACACGATACACAATCTTTCCTTTTTCTCTACTATGAAATAATCCGGGAGAAGACGAGACATTTGGGCGAATCGCGAGGAATTTTCGTGCAATAGCCCCGAGGTGGAGAGAGAGAGAACAGGGCTCCATTTAATTAGAAGTGGATTGGCCGTCTTCAATTTTCTGTCGTGTCGTTTCATGAGCGTTGAATAAATGTCGTGAAATCGCTTTGTTAATCTCGATGTTATTAATGTTACCGAAGGATCTGAAACTCCGCCACGGCGTTCCGTTGAGCTGGTCATTCGCTTTCCTGTTTTTAAACTGCTCTACGCCTTCACTTCACGGGCACAACCCCCACCCACCCCCGCCGCTCTTACCCCACCCTCCAACACCCCCCTTACCCCAATCCCAACCGCCCCCTCCAAAGGGGGGTTCCAGAAGCCTTATGGACGAGTTCTTCGACCTCCGTTAACGTGACTCCAACTCACTTTGGATTTTCTCGGAATTATATTTGGTCTCAGTCTCCCGAAGATCGAGTCACTGATTCCCTTAGATCTGTACTTTATTCCCGTCTCTCTCTCTCTCTCTCTCTCTCTCTCTCTCTCTCTCTCTCTCTCTCCTCTCCAAGCTCATCTGCTTCGGCTAAAGCACACCCCCTATGAAATTTGCGACTGAAAATTTTTGCTTAAGTCAATTTTTTTGTTTTTTCACTGGACTTTGAAATTGTGATGCAACAATGTCTTGAAGTACAGTTTCTAAGGCATGATGAATTTGCAGGATATTAGACAACGTTCATTATCTTTACTGCAGTATATATATATATATATATATATATATATATATATGTATATATATATATATATATATATATATATATATATATATATATATATATATATATATATATATATATATATATATATGAGAATGCTCACATAAACTGATAGAATTAATCTCTTACTCCCCTTTAGAATTTTAAGGCTAATAAGCTCCCTGGCAATTAAATCTCGCGAAATCAGAGAGACAACTATCTTTAGGAAAAGTTCATATTCCAGCAGCATCTTTACCTGAATAAAAGCTAATAACTGAAACGGAAAACGAAGCTGCAACAATAGAAGCAAGTTTTCATCATCAAGAATTTCCAAAAAAATACGAGAGATCACATAGGAAATAATATTTGAATCGTTTGTTATCTGGTCCAAATCGTCCTCGCCCCGGAAAATGGACAATGCTGGATGCAAGGGCTCTTTACCTTGGCTGGATGTAAGTATGGTTGATTAATCCGTAGAGGTAATCGTGCTTTTAGGTCAGGGTCCTTCTACCAGTCATTTCCAATTCTGGATGGTCGCATGGATGATTGATCGTTGTTTATTAATCCATAGAGATAAAATCCTGCATCCAAGTCCTTCTTCCAGTCATTTCCAGCTCTGGATTGGAGCTTGGATGATTAATCTCAGATGGTTAATCCATAAAAGTAACCGAGTCTTCAGTTCCAGGCACTTCTTCCAGTCATTTCCAGATCTGGATTAGAGCTTGGATGATTAATCTTAGTTGGTTAATAAATAAAAGTAACAGAGTCTTCAGTTCCAAGCCATTCTTCCAGTCATTTCCAGCTCTGGATTGGAGCTTGGATGAATCATCTCAGTTGGCTAATCCATAAAAGTCTTCATTTCTAAGCCATTCTTCCAGTCATTTCCAATGCTGCATGGACGTAAGAATGATTAATCTGTAGAAGCAAAATCATTCTCTTAGGTCCACGTCCTTCTCCCAGACATTTCCATTGCCGGATGAGCCTGTGGAAGATTAAAAGCAGTTGATTAATCCATAAAGTTAAAAATCCTGCCGTCGGGTCCTTCTTCCAGTCCTTTCCAGAGACCACGGAGTGCCCAGTGCCGTATTCGTTCCGGGCCTGAATTATTGGGCATCAGGACGAACCTCGCCCTTTCATTACGAGAATATGACTGCCGCCATCCATTGCTGTTGCCATTAGGCGAGTGTCATAATATGACCCACAGAGGGATTCTGGAGAGGCCGGGATTATGTGGGTGGCCGAAAGGGAGGACTCTTTGAAAAATGCTCATATCTATGTTTGTTGGATTCTGTCATAAGAGAGCAATTTTTTTTTCACATGAATTAAAGACAGGAATTTGAACGCTATAAATGTTGTTGATTTGGGATATAAAATGGATTTTTAGTTTGATCTAAAGGTATAAGAATAAATTACACTGTTATTAATAGACTTATACTTAAAATTGTCAGTTTACTTTTGAATTACATTACATATACAAGAATGTATATATATATATATATATATATAGCATATATATATATATATACTATATATAGATATATATATATAATATATATATATTATATATATATAATCAAGCTATCAAAATCAAAATAAAAAAAATTATATATAAAACCTTTCCACTTCATATGATTTCAAGTAATAAAAAAACTCATCTTTATATTTAGATATGAAACGAAGGAAAAATCGGACCATATATTTTATTCAAGAGCTTGTAAGAGGCTTGTTGGACAGCTCACTTCTTCCCTTCCTACAAAGAAGAAGAAAATAAAAATAAGAAATATTTAAAAACTCTTCATCTTGCATCCCAAACTGACTTTCATATAATAGGAAGACTCTGTGAAACCAGAACACCGAAGATACAGAGTTATGGGCAGAAAGAAGGGAGGAAAGAGGGGTAAGGTCAGATATATGACCCAACGCCAACTACCAATGAAAGTATCAACCCTAAATTACACCCCCCGGTTCCATAGCTCCTCCTGTGAAGGATCACGTCCTATGAAGGATTGCGATGACCTATGAGGTAGAGGAGCCAGAATTTCGGCCACAATGACCTATGAGGGGCCAGAATCTTGGCAGGGATTGTAAAGATTAAGTTCAGATGAGAGGTTTGAATTATCTATAGTAGAGATTTAATGAAGGTGAGAGAAAAGATGTGCATTTGATGTT
Organism: Macrobrachium nipponense; assembly: GCF_015104395.2. Lineage (NCBI taxonomy): Eukaryota > Metazoa > Arthropoda > Malacostraca > Decapoda > Palaemonidae > Macrobrachium > Macrobrachium nipponense. The sequence goes on from NC_087221.1 coordinate 45,740,799, forward strand.
CAATTAAATTTTATGTATATATAGATATAGATATATATCTATAGATATATAGTATAGATATCTTTATAGATATATATATTCTATAGATAATATACGATATATATATATATATCTATATGATATATATATATAGATCTGTATAGATATTATATATATATATATATATATATATATATATATATATATATATCTAGATATATAATCTATATCTATATAGATATATTATAATATATTAAGATATATATATATATATTATATATATAAGTATATATATCTATATAATATATCTATATATATATATATATATATATCTATATATATATAATATATATCTATATATAGATATCTAGATCTATATATATATATCTAGATATATATCTATATCTATTATATATATCTAATTATATATATTATATATCTATATAAGATATATATTTATATATCTATATATCTATATATATATATATATATATATATAATATATTATATAATATTTATATATAGATATCTATATATATAGAATATATATATATATATCTATATATATCTCTATATATATATTATATATATCTATATATATTATATAATACGGATATAGATATATAATAAATTATATATAACTATATATATATATTATATATATATTAAGATATGATATAATATATTATATATATATAATATATTATACCAGATATATATATATATATATGTTATAATATATATTTTTTTATGATATTATATATAATATATATATATATATATATAATATATAATATGTATATATATATGTATATATCTATAAATATAATTTAAAAGTATATATATATATATATATATATATATAATATATATATATAATAATATATATATAATATATATATTCAACTATGATTATCTATTCAGAAAATCAGATAGGCAATTTATACATTTACTATAGGCTCGGAACCAAAATTAGAAGTTTTAGATATTCATAATAAGCCTATAAATTAGAATGATGTTAAATAAATATTCACTAGCATGTATTATACGTCTAAGTGCGTGGAGAGATAATCTAAAAGACTCCTTCCTTTATTCACCTGAATCCTCTGACTCAGAAACAGATCCCATATCAAATAGCACCCGACTTTCCTCCTCTGCCAACTTATCAGGCTCGGAATCGCACTCACATGCACGCTCTCACTCACTACAAAAACGCTGGCTACAGGACACGAGGGGAGCCCTCTGTATATGCATTAGTGGCAATAACTCAAGATCTCGTTATAAATTCTTTATTATTATCGGCACGCCAAAATACATGTATCTTCCTCGATTTATTGGCCTACCCTGGTAAAGCCAGGCTCGTTATTGATTCATAACACGCAACCTTGTCAATTAACTGCTATGCCTTGGCCCTGCTTGTAAAAAAAAATATCCTCCCAGTTAATGGGGCGAAATGCGCTTGCTTGCTTGCTAAGTCACTCTGTGCCTTTCATTCCCTGCTTTGTTTCCCTCGGTTGGAAGGGGATCTGATTTTTAAAACTCACTTAGGCGAAGGGTAGCAAGGCCCGGCAGTCACGCACATCATGAAATATTGAAATTGGCGTCAGTAATTAAAGAATTTTAAGACTATGTTTTCCCGAATAAAATTATTTTTATATATTTTGTAACTAATTGATGTCGATTCTCACTTATTTTTATATGAGATTCTATATCCAGATCTGTAAAAGATGAAATATTTGGCTTTTGTTTCAACCCTTTCAGTATTCTATCTGTTGACTACAAATGCGTTTTCATGTTTTTAACCAACGAAAACTTGAATCTGTCGAATATGATGATAATAGAAGTGAGTCCACCTTCGCAAATACTTATAATGTTGTTAAGCAAAAGGATTAGCAAAGATCTGCAACAATCATGATGAAATAGGAATATTTTTGTTTTGCCTGTACTGGCTGGCCACATGATTGCTTCCATACAACCCCAAATCTTATAAAATAAAGAAAATACAGAAATGACAAGGAAAGGCCAAACTTGAACTATCTAACATAAAGTCAATTAAACCCATCAGTTGGGAAGCTTATTCTTAATTCTTCCAAGTATTATTACGCTTTTCAAATACTTTTGCGACAGTTTTTTGTTTATCACCTGACAAGAAATTTTAATATTGCAAGAATATTAGGCATTTGTTTTCTAAGTGGAGGTTGATGCACATGCACCTTTATTTTTCCACTCTGAAAGATTGTCCAAGAAAATACACGTCTGTGTTTCTTCCAGACAACGGACTGATTTTAGTCCAAGAAAGTGGCCTGAGTAATTAGTATTTTGCTAATGAAGGCAGGATATATGATAACATTCAAGCAGCTTTGTATTTTTTCTAAACGTGAATGTAAGCTACCTGAACATCACTTTTATCTCCACCAGGAAGGATTATGAGTAAACTTGAGAATGGTGGTTATACGTCTGATTTGAATTATAGACTAGATAACATTATAATGTGAGATGATTTTAATTCAGTGAATTTTACTTTTATTAAACAATCAGGAATATATTCAGCAGATATGCTGATGTTGGTCCTGGTGATTGCAGGCTTTATAGATCTCCCCCAATCCTGGCCCTATACCAGGTGAAAATCCAGAGGGAGGGGATTATGAGCAATTTCAATATATGGAGCTCTCTCTCTCTCTCTCTCTCTCTCTCTCTCTCTCTCTCTCTCCCATACCTCAGTCAGTTCGGTGTGGAAATTACCGTCAGATGAAGTATGAAACAAGAGCAAAAGTTGGTGGGCATGAAATCGGAAATTACCCTGTGGGACGATTGACCACCTGAAGTTGTACAACGGATAACTTGTGTTACGGCTCACCCTTTCTTTACAGATTTCCTGCTTTTTAATCATCCTGAAGGAATGCTCCCATGACTTCTCCCGTCGGCGTTCTCGAACCCCGTGGTTATTCCGTACTTACGAGGATTGAAAACGCGTATCTGAATCTCTTAAAGCTTAAAGGAGATAAAAGAGGTTAGTTTCACATCGGTCATCTTTCCGGGGTTGGGGAGTGGGAGGGGGATAAATATTCTGGATGTTCCGTTCTCAAACAATTGCGCAGCGCACGTTGAGAGATGAGTCCATTACGATACGTTACTAATGGTATGTGGGTGTGATCTTTTGTTTTATTATTTATTTATTTATTTTTTGAAAGATTGATGGGTCACTCTACATAATAAAGTTGCTTTATCTGAATTATCTCTGAATTGATATATTATAGGCCACGTTCAACAGGGCGTCAATATAAGTTCTATTTCAGTCTGCAAACATTTTTTGAAGGAATAATAAAAAATATAGTTGAAGGAATAATAGGATTAATGATCTTCAAAATAAAATCTAGATACCGTTAAACATGACATTTTATAGTCTTAAGGAAACGATAAAAGTTGTAATAGGAGTTGAGATATTGTTCAAACCCATCATACGCAATTATTGCCATAATTGATAAGAAGAATGAATTACATGATATTCGTGTGAGTTTACTTTATAAATATCTCCACCAAAAAAGTAGTTAAACTTTCACCAGGGTTTGTAACTTTCACGATACAATTATTGAGACCGCTGGAAATGAACTGGTAAAGCTTTAATGTTGAAGATTCGGCTTGATTGGAACTTCCGTGCCGAATTAAAAAAGTGTATTGTGTAATTTCGATAATAGAGCGAAAGCATATCAGAACTCTTATATACGATGAAGCGCACGAGAGAGAGAGAGAGAGAGAGAGAGAGAGAGAGAGAGAGAGAGAGAGAGAGAGAGAGAGAGAGAGAATTTTGCTTGTCTGGAACTTTATTGATAAATTCAAAAAACAATAAAAATATCGTATAATTTCGCAAATAAGGCGAAAACAGATCAAAACTGCTATATTCGAAGAAGCACGAGAGAGAGAGAGAAAGAGAGAGAGAGAGTGAGAGAGAGAGAGAGAGAATTTTGCTTGTCTGGGATTTCCTTGATAAATTCAAAAAACAATAATAATACTGTATAATCTCGGTAATAGGGAGAAAACAGACCAGAACTGCTATATACGAAGAAGCACGCGAGAGAGAGAGAGAGAGAGAGAGAGAGAGAGAGAGAGAGAGAGATACGCAAGTTCATGCAGTAACTTTGCAGGCGTGACAATATAAATGTTTGAAGGAGGGTTTCGACAAAAGGTTCAACCTTTCACGGTTCTCCAGCAAGGGATTTATATTAGACCGCCCCCACTCATAACCTCTCTTTCGATAAAGGATTGGACACTTTATACACAGCCTTTAGCCGAGAGAAGACTTCGATCGCTTCATGGACCGTCTTCATCTCTATAATAGAGTCGACGTTCCTCATATGCAGTCGGAATACATTTCTGTTTGAAATCCCGAAGTCCTGTATGGGCATATTTTAGCGCAAAAGGAGAGAGATATTTTGAATACCTGATGTAAAATGGTTCGATAAAGCTCGAAAAATGGTTCCCGTGATTCATCTAATGAAGCCGTAAGTTAAACAACACTCTGTCGTTTATGTGTTCGGACCTTCCCCCACCAAAAAATTATATTGATAAACTGGGAGGAGGGAGGAGGGAGGGGTAGGGGAAGGGATGACCCTCCCTCCCTCTGCCACCCCCAGCGGGGGTGTCAGGTTGCTCTCCACCACCCACCACCCACCCTATAACACAGGCTGGTGGATGGTGTGACCAATGGAGCCTCACGCCTCGAACGGGGGCCCTTTCATGATCTGACTAGGGTTCGAAATATTGTGGAGCAATAATGTGGCCCGTATTTATCATCGGACGCAGAGTACAAATTAAATTAATACGAAATGCAAAGCACGCTATTATGTCACAGCCGGACGGACGGACGTACGGTACTTTCGTCTCTTGAAATCGTCCGGTCTGTTTGTCTGTCTACCAGTCGCTCGCGATCCGGGGATCTGGAGCGCTGGATCTTCCTCATCCGGATGAATTGGCCCTTTTCGGAAAATCAGGGATGAGGGGGATGGAAGTGGAATAAAATAATAAAGGCAACTCAGTTTCATGACTCTGCTCTGATATGGCTACACTTAGTTTATGATTTATGAGAGCCCGAGCTCCGACACGACTTGGTTGGCGGGGGGTGGGTTGCGCGCGGGGGCCGGGGGGTGGGGAGGGGGGCGGGCAGGGTGTGGAAGGTCTTGCCCCTCCTCTCCACGATGATTTCTTTTACTTTTTTTTTTTTTAGTTAGTGAAGAAAGAAGGACTTCAAAGGAAGATAAAGAATGGCTTAATTTTCCCTCCATCATCATTACGCTTACTGCTTAAAATTCCTCTCACTCTCTCTCTCTCTCTCTCTCTCTCTCTCTCTCTCTCATTACATTATGTATGCGCGTCCCTTCGAATTTAAGACTATAATGTATTTACATTATATTTTAGTGTTTTTAGGTTTATTTATGAGTGCCGTTTGTTTAATTTCATGCGTACAGACACACACACGCATTATAAATAATATATTAATATATATATATATAATATATAGTATATAATATATATGTATATTATATACTATATCATATATAGTATATATATATATATATATAATATATATATATATATATATATATTATATAAATATCTAAAACTAGTGTGAGTGTCCGTGCGTGTGTTACATTGCAACTGTCAAGGAAGACGAAATAAAATAAAATTAAAAACACGTTCCGTAAAGATAGTGAGAAACGCTATCTATTAAAAAAAAATCCAAATTTTCTTTTCAGCTGAAAGGCTAATGCCATCTTTGCTTAAATACCGCAAAACCAACACGTTCCTTACAAGGACTAACCTAATAATCCGTTAAGCTTAATTACGGCTGATTATTAGATCGGCAAATAGTTTGTGTGCTCCGTGTGCCACTATTTATCCACCTTCATTGTATCTGATGATTTATGGCCTTTTTATTGTTATTTTTGAATGCTTTCATATTTTCACTTAATCTCATTTTCTACAAGAATAAATTGCTGATTAGGGATGGTCGCAAGTCAATGGAAAACTCAGGATTTTCCGTGAATTCGAAGCGATGAAACACTAAGGCTGAATGTGTGTGTATGTGTGTGTGTCTGGAATCTTTGAAAAAGGATTCCCAAAATCCACTATGTTTCATTTAAGCATCTTCGAAACGTACAAAACGATAAGATCATGCTCTTCTCGTGTATGTGTGAGTATGAGTGTGTATATGTGTGTAGTAGGTGTATATGTGGTTGTGTGTGAAAAGGCTCGGCCCATCGTCACTGGCACTATTAATCCCGTGATATATTGGCCTTGATCACATTCGAGTATAACCCCATTAGACTTCGATATGCAACTCTCACTATTTATCAGGGGCTGGAGACCTCCCACAATGCTGCGCTCTCGCAAGAATCAGGAGAGAGAGAGAGAGAGAGAGAGAGAGAGAGAGAGAGAGAGAGAGTTTATCTCTACCATAAACGTTCAGACTTAACTCTCGAAAATTCCTTAACGTGATCCGTAAGCAAGATCTGCATAGTAAAAATTCCTTTTTATTATAATTTTGAAAATTTGATGCTTAGGCTACTTAAAAGCAAAGAACCGAGTCATATGGAGAGAAAGAAGGTGAATTTCAAGTCTATATTTCGGTCTGGTATATGTGGAAAGTCAAATTCACTTATGTGTAGTGAAGGAGAGATACTGTAACCGTCTCTTTTATATATTTAAAAATCTATACTATAAAACATTACTATATATATATATATATATATATATATATATATATATATATATATATATATATACTATATAATATATATATATATATATATATAATATATATATATATATATATATATATATTTATTTATTTATTTATGTGTGTGTGTGTGTGCATGTGTGTGTAATGTAGTATGAAAAATATATATCCAGGAGAATATCCTGAAAAAGATTACAAGCTCATTCACAATACCTGAAAAAAAAAGAAGCACTTAAAAAAAAAAAAACACTACTAATTACTGAGTCCGTTTTCGAAGTGATAATTCATACTAGTTACTGATGCTATTTACACCGGAAAATTTATGACTTTATAATGGTTGGGGAGGTTAAATACTTCTCAGGTGCTGAGTATCAATAATCGAATCTGGGCAATTTTCAGCTTGAACGACTTCTCCTACTACTACAACCTGCTTCCACGGCAGAAGCTAAATCTGGATTTGACTGAGATTAAAGGCGAATGGGATATCATAACTGTCCTAATTGGAATGATATTAAAACAATGCTAAATATACGTCAACTGTTATACTTCCAGTACCTTCATAATAATAATAAATAATAATAATAATAATAATAATAATAATAATAATTAATAATAATAATAATAATAATAATAATAATCCCGCAAGATAAGCCACTTACAGTCTAGGGAGTAACACCTAGCTTCATCCTTTGAAGATAATAATAATAATAATAATATAATAATAATAATAATAATAATAATAATAATAATAATAATAAATATAATAATAATAATCAATGTAAATAATAGTTATATTATAATTTTGTTATTATTTTTTTTTTTTTTTTTTTTTTTTTTTTTTTTGCTCTATCACAGTCCTCTAATTCGAACTGGGTGGTATTTATAGTGTGGGGTTCCGGGTTGCATCCTGCTCTTAGGAGTCCATCACTTTTCTTACTATGTGTGCCGTTTCTAGGATCACACACTTCTGCATGAGACCTGGAGCTACTTCAGCCTCTAGTTTTTCTAGATTCCTTTTCAGGGACTCTGGGATCGTGCCTAGTGCTCCTATGATTATGGGTACGATTTCCACTGGCATATCCCATATCTTCTATTCTATTTTCAGATCTTGATACTTATCCATTTTTTCCTCTCTTTCTCTTCAACTCTGGTGTCCCCATGGTATTGCGACATCAATGAGTGCTACTTTCTTCTTGATTTTGTCAATCAACGTCACGTCTGGTCTATTTGCACGTATCACCCTATCCGTTCTGATACCATAGTCCCAGAGGATCTTTGCCTGATCGTTTTCTATCACTCCCTCAGGTTGGTGCTCGTACCACTTATTACTGCAAGGCTAGCTGATGTTTCTTGCACAGGCTCCAGTGGAGGGCTTTTTGCCACTGAATCATGCCTCTTTTGTACTGGTTCTGTGCAAGTGCCGGGCATTCACTTGCTATGTGGTTATGGTTTCATTTTTCGTATTGCACTTCCTACATATGGGAGAGATGTTATTTCCGTCTATCGTACTTTGAACATATCTGGTTCTTAGGGCCTGATCTTGTGCCGCTGTTATCATTCCTTCAGTTTCCTTCTTTAGCTCTCCCCTCTGTAGCCATTGCCAATTGTCATCGCTGGCTAGTTCTTTAGTCTGTCTCATGTATTGTCCGTGCATTTGGTTTGTTGTGCCAGTCCCTCTCTCTGTTCTCTCTGTCTTTCTCTGTATCTGTATTTCTGGGTCTTCGTCTACTTTATTAGTCCTTCTTCCCATGCACTCTTTAGCCACTCGTCTTCACTGGTTTTCAGATATTGCCCCAGTTGCTCTGTTTTCAATGTTGACGCAGTCCTCTATACTTAGTAGTCCTCTCCCTCCTCTTTCTTTCGTGTTATGTATAGTCTGTCCGTATTTGCTCTTGGGTGTAGTGCTTTGTGTATGTCATTTGTTCCTGGTTTTTCTGATCTATGCTGCGGAGTTCTGCCTTCGTCCATTCCACTATTCCTGCACTGTATCTGATTACTGGCACTGCCATGTGTTTATGGCTTTTATCATATTTCCTCCATTGAGTTTTGACTTGAGTATCGCCTTGAGTCTCTGCATATATTCTTTCCTGATCGTGTCCTTCATCTCTTGGTGTTTTATATCTCCTCCTTCCATTATTCCCAGGTATTGTATCCTGTCATCTATCTGTGTTTGATGTTGCTCCCATCTGGTAGCTTATCCCTTCAGTTCTCGTTACTTTGCCTTTTTTTTTTTTTGTATGTTGACTAAGGCGCATTTTTTCTATTCCAAACTCCATTCTGATGTCCCCAGATACAATCCTTACAGTCTGGATTAGGGTATCTATTTCCTTGATGCTCTTACCATACAGCTTGATGTCGTCCATGAACATCAGATGGTTGATTTTGTTGCCTCTTTTCTTGAGTTGGTACCCGGCATCCATCTTCTGTAGTACTTTTGTCATGGGAATCATGGCTACTACGAAGAGTAGTGGGGACAGTGAGTCGCCTGGAAATCCCTCTCCTGATATTAACCTCTGCTAGTCTTATTCCAGAGCTTGTAAGTATTGTATTCCAGTTGCGCCATTGTATTTTTGAGGAAGCTGATGGTATTTTCCTCTGCCCCATATATTTTCAGGCATTCTATAGCCATGTGTGTGGTATCATGTCGAAGGCTTTCTTATAGTCTATCCATGCCATGCTTAGGTTGGTTTTTCCTTCTCCCTACTGTTCTTCATTACCATTTTTTGTCTATCAGGAGCTGGTCTTTTGTGCCCCTACACTTCCTTCTGCAGCCTTTCTGTTGGTAGGGGATGGTGTTTGTCTCCTCTAGGTAGTTGTATAGCCTTTCACTGATGATACCTGTTAGTAACTTCCACATTATTGGTAGGCAGGTGATAGGCCTGTTAGTTACTGGCTATATTTCCCTTACTCTTGTTTTCTTTTTTGTACTAAGGATGTTCTTCCTGTGGTCATCCATTTGGGTGCTTGGTGATTTGAGATACAATGCTGGAGTTGTTTTTGCTATTCGTGGGTGTAGGGAGGCCTTGAAGCTTTTTGTTTTGAGCCAGTATCCATGGACTTCATCGGACCTGGGGTTTTCCAGTTTGGCATTTTCTTTAGTTGGTGTCTGAACTGTATCTGTCGTGATCTCTGTGAATCTTTGTTTTATTCTCCCTGATTTCTTCTTACTTGACTTCCTGGAGCCATGTTGCATGTTTGTTGTGTGATACCGGATTGCTCCATATGCCACGAGTCTCTTACTTGGTTCGGCTTCAGGAATTTCTGGGTGGTGTCTTCCCCTCTAGTTGGCTGTATAGTCTTTTCTGGTTGGTTCCGAATAGTTTGTTCTGTTGGTATCCCTTATTCCTGTTCATGTACCGTTGGATCTTGCTGTGCTTTGGCCTTAAGCCTCTGTTTTACATCTTCTATTGTGTTGTTTAGTCCCCTCTCTTGTACTTTGTATTTCTCGTTGAGTTCCTCCTTTGTTTTCTTGCTTCTTAGCCTTTTTTCTGCCATCTCTTTCAGTTTACTCAAGTCAGATCTCATCACCATGATTTGCTTTTCCAGGCGCCTTTCCAAGGAGTTGCTGTTTGGTTTCTGTTGGGTTGGTTGTGACGGTGGTGTTGGTGTTCGAATCCCTCCATCAGTTTCTGCTACTAATCTTGCTCCTGCATATGTCAAGTTATTTGTTTCTGTGATACTGGTGGTGTGTATTATGCCCATTATTTCATTGACCTCACTTGTTTTCTCCCTTAATTTCTTGGTGTTGTAGGCTTTCATGGTGGGACTCTGATTCGTCTCTGTATCTGGCTCCATCATTGTCTAATCTTTTCTACCCATTCCGTCCTCTCTGTTACTTCGTCGGTGTTTCTTCGTGTGTCGTTGTTTGACACTTCATCCTCCCTGTCGTCTTCTGTGGCATCGTCTCTCAGTTCGTCTTCGTGTAATTCGTTGTCGTGTGACATTCCCTTTCCAGTTCTTCTCTTTCTGTTGGGGAGAGCCAGTTCTTTTTCTTTATGTTCCTTACTTGATCTGCCAGCCTCTGCTCTGTTTGGGGGGTGTCATCTCATTCCAGATGTTGATCAATCTTCTTCTATATCCTCTCTCCGTCGGGTTGCTTCTGATGTAGCATCTCCATATTTCCTTATTTCTTCTCTTGTCCATATTTCTTCCTTTTTGCCTCTGTAGCTCCAATTCTCGGCTGTTGATTACTTCGTTGTGGTGATCAGTTGCTGGATGACGACCTCCAAGTACCTGACCGTCTTCCCCTTCAATTGGGTTGAATACCTGGTTGCCGGACGAAGCTCCTCTGTTGCCAGAGGTTCCATTTACGTCGTTGTCGTTTATTCCTTCATTTCTTTCCATCATTGCTGAGATTTTGCTATTTAACCCATAGCTGGGACCGCCCTACCCCATCAGGGATAGGTACTCATTTACAGCTGAGTAGACTGAGGAAATTATTATGGTAAAGATCCTTTCCCAAGGAATCAACGCCGAGGAGAGCGGTCACCCATCCAAACGACTGACCAGCCCCATGTTGCTTAACTTGACTTAAGTCTATTGAAGACCTAACCAAACTCCTCCACGGCGCCACTTTGTTATTATTATTATTATATTATTATTATTATTATTATTATTATTATTATTATTATTATTATTATTATATTATTATTATATTATTATTATTATTATTATTGTTTGGAGTAATTTTCGAAAGAGAGAGTAAGAAAGATATCTTCTTTTTATCTGAAAACTGAGCTACCGTTTAGCTGCTCTATATCTATTAGCGATCATTTAGACTGTCAAAACATCATGCTTCTTGCCATTTTCGTTTCGAGGTAATAAATCAACTCATTATTGCTGTCCGAGCTGTCTAGGATAGGGGAGAGGAACATATTTACGAGCTCCTATCTATTACGCCTTTTACGCCAAACAAAAAGTAACCAATGGTCCATTTTTGATAGATTGTTCTATAACGAAAGCTGAATTTATTAGTTGGTTAAATGTGAATGCCTTGTTAAACTTCACGTCAATAAACACAATTGCCAGGTAGCTACTTTTTTTTGAAACACCAGGTAAAGGATCACCTGGCCCCTGACAGGTTGCTTAGGGGCAATTAGACAAAAACTAAGAATTTGAATGATAAGAGTCTGCCATATCTCTTCCCGAAGACTTTTTTTTCTTAACGCAGAGTTCCTCATCTGGTTTTAGGTATCAGACAGACTTCGAAACTAATTTGAATATCTTAGGCAAGACGGATATATGTATAGCGAAGAGCAAGTAATTTGGAAGATTTGTTTTCTAATTAATTATGATATTTTTTGTGTGCCCTCCCTCGGAGGAATGGCTAAACCCCACACAAAGAACTTGTTTCCGAAAAGATGGGGTTTTGTTTTGTTTCCTACCCTCTGGATAATTGTGGTTATAGAAACACTCAGAATTTAAATACTTCCTGAGGTACACAGAAGAATGCTCTGCTCCCAGCTTATGATGGAGAGAAAGGTAAGGCAAGAGAAGTATATAAAATGAAATTTAAAGTAATCATCAGCAGTAAGAGAAGTATATAGAATACAAATGAAATTAACCTTACATACGTAAATCAAAGCCATAAATATTGAACACGACAGCGTCAAAAGAAGGTATTGTAAAAGAAAAACAACCTCTGTAAAACTTTACTAAGGTAAGACATTTTAATAGAAACACTAACGTAAATATAAATCAACCCCCTTGCAGCAGAAAAGGAAAAGAGAGAATAAAAGGGATGAAAAACAAAAAGAAGAATAAAAGCTTTTATAAACTCACAACTGTGAGAGAGTGCGAGGCGATCTTAACCTTATTTCCAAACGGCTCGCCCTTCCACTTTTTCGTTTCCTGTCCACGGTGGTAATGAGGAACCCTACGCTGACCTGAGGTGACCTCCTACCTGGTTAAGTACCACGTGTGTGCCAAGCGCACCTGCCCACCCACGAATTAACACTCTTTCGGGAGTTCTCTCTGGGTCATATTCGAACTTTCCATCGGCGATTTTATATTCGGTATCATTATCGTAAAAAACAGCTTACCTGATTATTTAAGTAAAATAGTATTTGTATTACGATATATTCTTTGAGATGATCGTAAAAATCTACTTATCTCAGCATTTAAGTAAAATATTATTTATATTACGATAAATTCTTTGAGATATTCGTAAAAAAGCTACTCATCTCAGCATTTAAGTAAAATATTATTTATATTACGATAAATTCTTTGAGATATTCGTTAAAAAACTACTTATCTCAGCATTTAAGTAAAATATTATTTATATTACGATAAATTCTTTGAAATATTCGTTAAAAATACACTTATCCCAGCATTTTGTAAAATATTATTTATATTACGATAAATTCTTTGAGATATTCGTTAAAAAAAAAAAAACACTTATCCCAGCATTAAAGTAAAATTTTTTTCATATTCCGATAAATTCTTTGAGATATTCGTAAAAAACAAAAACTGCCTATCTCTGCCTTTAAGTAAGATATTGTATATATTACGATAAACTCTTCGAGATATTCTTCACAGAAACTGCCCATCTCAGCCTTTAAGTAAGATATTGTTTATATTACGATAAATTCTCTCAGATATTCATCTATCCTTCAGATCAAGATTATTGATGCAATCGACACTGATGATAAGTTAGGTTTTTGCAGCAGTCTGTTGTTTGATCAAATGCCATCTGTTGCGTGTTTACTAAATTGTTCTTAATTCAGGCATTCAGGTTTATATTTCAAGGAAGACTGGGATCAAAATTCGAAGTTCTGAAGATTTCTAGATGACAGAAGCTTCTCTTTACTACTACTACTACTACTATAACTACTACTACTACTACTACTACTACTAATAATAATAATAATAATAATGATAATTTGTTCCTGTGCTGACCGTGTGCATTTGTGTATGTACGTGCGTATATATATATATATATATATATATATTATATATATCATATATATATATATATATTATATATATATATATATATATATATATATATGAGAGAGAGAGAGAGAGAGAGAGAGAGAGAGAGAGAGAGAGAGAGAGAGAGGAACTCGAATTCCCCATTTCGCAGCGAAGTCAAACACTGTTCCTTAGCAAGAATGGATACACTCCGGCAAATAAAAAAGGTCTTGTATCACGTTCACCACACAGTCTTGTTGATAGAGGGTAAAACGATACTTTACAGGGCAGCCTCACTAGTCTTACTCCATTCCCTTGGGCATGATATAATGGGCCACCGAAACGCGGGGCAACAATGCCCGGATTCAAATTCAAATGCCGAAGGTTAATTCCCTTTCTGTTCAATGTGGCGGAGACTGGAGGAGAGCTCTTCGTCTTCATCATCCCCTTATGAATATGAATAGAAGCGTATCGGGTGAGTAACACGGGAAATGGATAGTTTGTATGAGAAAAATACACTGTTTATGATAAGCATTCTTAGTGGAGATATGAATAAGAGAGAAATATGTGTTCGTTTTGATACTAGTTGGTGCTAAAGTTTTCGCATATACGTCCCGGAGAGGGTCCTGGGAAAAAATCTCGAAAGAATATTACGTGCCCAGTATACATTCTCTCTCTCTCTCTCTCTCTCTCTCTCTCTCTCTCTCTCTCTCCGTCTACAGACATATATGCATAGTACTCACATACTCATACGTATCTATATAATTATCAATCCATTGATAAGTTACCTAAGTTTTTGAGATCATAACTCAATATTGATCTAGATTGGGTGCGATTTGTGATTGCAGTAAATCCTGTGATTTTTTTTTTTTTTTTTTTTTTTTGGCATTCATTACTTCCAAATATAAAACTTGCACTATTAAAAGCTATAGATGTAATCATTAGAAGAAAATCGGTAGCCAACAGAGAGCCTCAATTTTCCAGCTTTCCAGATATTCATGCAACTTTTTCAAATAACTTTTTTTATTTACGTTTATAAGATCATTAGCCTTTTCATTCTTTTTTCAATGACGTCTCCCACATATTCTCCCGGTAGGTCTTTGTTCTTTTTCAATTAACGTATTATTTATTAATTTATCTACTTATTATTTTTTATTTTTTGATAAGTGAGAGCTCTTCTTTCTGTATTTCCATTTACCTCCTCTTCTGTCTTCGAAATGTACACCATATTCTATGGAAGCTTGACTTTCAAGTGACTGGCCCTTGTGGTGGGTGGGTTTGTTCCATATGAATAGGGTTCATCTTCTGAATAATAATAATAATAATAATAATAATAATAATAATAATAATAATAATATAATAATAATAATAATAATAATAATAGAGAAAAACTCTCTATCGCGAGAGTATATATAATGTTCTAAAGGGCCCCACAATAATACAAAGGGTTAAGAGTCCGTGAATAATTTTTAAGACTTTACAAAAAGCTTTCGAATCCTTCCCTGGGTTCATCTACAGTCCAGGGAAGGGTCGAAAGCTTTTTGTATAGTCTTAAAAAGTTTACACGGACTTTTAACACTGTATGATTGTGGACCCTTTAAAACAAAATAATAATAATAATAAAATAATAAGAATAATAATATAATAATAATAATAATAATAATAATAATAATAATAATAATAATAATAATAATAATAATAATAATAATAATAATAATAATAATAATAATAATAATACAGTGGACAAAGCGTAATCTGAGGCTGCATCATATGCAACTGGGTGACTACTCTTCCTTTTTATGAATGCTATTTTATATACCTCTCTTCTTTGCCCTTAGGCTAGCTCCATACACGTCAAGAGTAGTCCTTCCCTTCTTTGTGACCCCCTCCCTCCAACCTCATCTACATCTACATCAGAATCGTAACCTCCATTCATAGACCTATCTTCAGCTTCTTACCCTGTAACCTCGGCAGCAGAGAAGGCCGAGCGTGATAATTAACTTCATTTAGAGACAAAGCTTCTCCGGTAGCCATTGCTATTGTTTCGCTATTTCTCAGGCTATATAGCTATACACCGCTGGGCTTTCTTTACAGAGTCTCGCTCTCTGGCGCTGTTGTACGTAGCAGCCAGCAGTAAAGTAGTTTGCTGTTGAGGTCAAGTCTTTTATGTTATGCGTTGGCTAGACTTATTCTTTGTTGTTGTTTTTTTGTTTGTTTTTTGTACCAGGAGCTTTATCTTCACATTAATGCCCCAAGATAATATTACTGACCATTGAAACTGTTTAGAAAACTGTTTTTGTTTTTATTGTCTCGTATCAAATGATTTTTTTTCCTTTTCATGGTTTAGTACTATTCATATCTTGGCAATGAAAGTCAGCAGTCGAAATGAACTGATGTTGGAGCGCATATTGTTACTTTTAACTGATATTCTGAAGTTGTTCTTTCCAGCAAATGTGGAGCCTGAAGAGATCATTTAGTTCGTGCTGGAATAAAAGACCTGTTCCAATAATGGCCAAAGCTCCGATGCACGGTTTATATCAAAGCACTGCTCTCGGGAATAATCAAAAGGATTCCTCCCACCGCAATTAAACTACTGAATCATCTCATTACCACTATGCACCCGCGCTGACAAACGTTAATGAAACGAGGAAATTCTCGGACGATTTCCTGATTTCCTTCTCTGCCACGAATCTTACCGTGAAGACACCTTTTTTTCTCTCTCTCTCTTTCACAGTGTCTTGGGTGAGGTCAAGATCTCGGGTGGTGGCGGTGGCGTCTACCGTAAGCGCTGGCACGAGTCAGTGATTTCTCTGATTGCTCTGCGGCTCTCTTTCGGAAATTGCAAATTAGAGACAGTGCGAATTATGTGCTTTTGGATCACTGCACTCCCCGCGCGGAAGAGTCGTCGTCGTCATCATCATCATCATCTGCGGTGATGAATCTGTAAGAGCGTGGAATCACCTCCAGCAGCTACGTCATGGCTGGCGGTTTCTTTTTTGGCAAACTGGAATGCTCTTTCGGGACGTATCATGAAGACATACGTAATTTCACAGCGCATCACTGCCTCCTTTTCATTTCCAGAGCGTGCCCGAAATATATTCAAAAGAACGTTTTAATAAACTTCATTCCTTTCATTCCTTTCTTCATTTAGATAATGGCACGGGTGGAACATCAAAAGATTCGAATTGTACTTATGAATTTTTTTTTCACACTATTTCTTCATTATCAACTTTCGTGATTTCGTTCTGGGTTTATTTGCAGTAATAGAGTATCATTGGATTAAAATATAAATTTTGGAGTTCTGATTCCAACCCGATATAATTCTTTCCTGGAAATACCATAAAAGGATTTATTTATTATTTTACCTCTTCTAGGACGTCTGCAGTCATTACTATTTCTTCTGAATTATTCCAGTTGGTTCCAGTGCTTAGTTAATTCCAGTAGGTTCCAGTCTCACTTCACCAGCCAGAGTCCAGAGCTTGATCTTTTTGCAGACGTAATCAGCAATTAGACACCGAAATGTTAGTCGAATGCCGTGGATCGCGGCAACCCTATTTCTACAAGACATCTTAAAAACAGGAATATTATTACTTTCTAGATGCTGTCTAGATAGATAGATAGATAGATAGATAGATAGATAGATAGATAGATAGATAGATAGATAGATAGGCTTTTAGGGAATAGTTTTCAATTTTTCTTTTCATTCACAGGTAAAAAAAAAAAAAATCCGAAGGCGTAACCATCCACCAGTGTCTTCCTCGCAACGGCTTCATATTTGCAAGAACAACCATTCCATTTCTCCTGAGTATCATCGAGATCCTAAAGTGTCATCCTGTCTATCTGTCCGTCTGTTTGTCTGTCTCTTCTCTGGCAGTGATTCACTTGAAGCGTCTAAAACAAGTTCATTTACTCGTTACAAAAGATCTCGTCGTGAGGTTTCCTGATGACTTTCCTGACTTCTGCTGCTGGTTCGACTGTATGGATCTCGCAGCTGACACTCGAAGGAGGAGCAAATTTAAACTCGACAAAAGGAGTTCTCTAAATAGCTCACGAGGTTTCCTTTCGATAGTCTACTATTAGCATACGGGGAGACCTTTCTAAGATTCTGTCAGAACTGATACTTTCGAGTTTATGGTAGGAATCTAATATTTCTGTTTTGCAGTTAGAACCTCAAAAGGTTTTATCGAAGATAAAGTACATTGGCACCCTAAGACGATTCACCTTGTGTTTTAATAATTTATTAGCATTTCTATACATTTTTATTAATATGTTAATTCATCTTTGTTTTCTGGCTGATCTCTTTTTTTCTGTACCTCCTGTTAACTTCTGTAACTTTTTTCAAATTAATGGCATATTCTTTGGAAGCTTGAATTTCATGTCTATGGATCCTGTGAGCTTGAGCTTGATCCATATGAATAAAGTTTATCTTCTGCGTAATAACAACAACAACAACAACAACAACAACAACAACAATAATAATAATAATAATAATAATAATAATAATAATAATAATAATAATAATAATAATAATAATAATAATAATAATCCAAAGTAAACTCATAATCACGTGAGTCAAGAAAATGGGAAAGTAAATCCACCTGTCTGATTTTGTTATTTAAAATATATAAAGCAGAAAGCTTTCGATGACCTGAACGGTCAATGAGGAAGGAATTACAAGAATTTTGTATCCGTTTATATATTAAAAAATATTCGTGGCAAGGTTTGAAAATGGCACCATCGGGAAAGAAATGAAACTTGCAAACAACCTTTGGTTAAAAAAAAAAAGAAGAAAAAAGGTGAATCTAAAATAGCAATCAAGTCGAATCGAGTAAATGACTCTCTGGGTATTTTGACTGGAAATAAAGCTCGAGTACTGGCGGTTGAGACGAACACAATAGACAGTAAAAGGAAAAGAGAGAAGAGCAACTGTGGCCTTTTACTTCACTCGACTACAGTGAAAGACAGACAGTGGCCCTCCTTCTCTGTCTCCTCTGTCATTGAGGGTCTCGACTTAATCTCGCCGTCCATAGAACACTTTCTGGGAACGTCATTGGAGGACGCGTTTCAAAGCCCACGACGTTCTTCTGTTTATTTATTCGTTCTCAAAGGCTCGACTTCGATTAAAAAAAAAAAAAAAATATGGGGAGAAGCGTGTAAAGCGGACGGGAGGATTCCAACATCGCTTTTGATTTCGGGGTGCACGACAGATGGCAGTTTTGGTTTTGGAAGGTAATTAATGTCTGCCTTTTGCCTCGGAATTCCTAAAGTTTAAATGACTTAATCAAGGTTTATCGGACCGAGATAACCCAGTGGCTTTGCTCTTTTGTTTCCGTAACAGCTATCTGAATGCTAAAGGAATGCGACTGAACTTTACCCCAAAATATTTTAGATTGATCAAATAAAACTTTGCATTGATTCTATAAAGGTTTGGTGAGTATATTTCTACGTGGGTTAAAATTACTCTTGAGCTCCCTTTCTACCAGACTATGAATACTTTGTGAATATTGGAAATTGATATTTTTCCAAGTAGATAAAGCAAACCAAAAAAAAAAAAAAAAAATGCTCTAAATATATAATCAAAACAATAATATATTTAAATCTATGATAAGATGCCTTTGAGTTGTTTTCACTTGATAGCGTTGGTCATAATAAGTAACTAAGATAAAAAAAAAAATAACAACGCAGATGACAAGAGAGAGAGAGAGAGAGAGAGAGAGAGAGAGAGAGATAGAGAGAGAGAGAGAGAGAGAGAGAGAGAGAGAGAGAGCTCTTAATGCATATGGGATACCATCTGTTGCCTCTCGAATCCTCTGCACCAACAGGACCTCCTCGCTGGGATTCCTTCCAGCACCTATGCGTCCTCAGGATAAACAAACAACATTAACTCTTAACCTGCTGACTGCTTCTTCTCTTCATCTCCTGGGTGGTCTTTTTCCACTCAGACTTTCATTCGGAGGTGAATGTATTAATGAGACAAAAAAGAAAGAAAATTTTGTAGTATGGTTATGAAGCGAAAATGAGTGTGTGGAATATTTATCTCAAATCTGAAGTCTCTCTCTCTCTCTCTCTCTCTCTCTCTCTCTCTCTCTCTCTCTCTCTCTCTCTCTCTCTGTAAGTGAGAATATAGATATACCCACTTCAATAGAATTACCTCTGATTGCTCGAACTGGTCTCATGGCATAAGCTATATAAACTATACTTCGTGGTGACCCAAACTAAAAATTATCCTGCAAATAACAGGTTGGAATTTGTTATCACAAGCTTGTTTGAACTCTACGTATACATTGCGTGTATCTGAAGATGATCCAGTAACATGGTATCCAATACCAAATGATAGAGAGAGAGAGAGAGAGAGAGAGAGAGAGAGAGAGAGAGAAGAGAGAGAGAAGGTCTCCTTCCTGTGACATCCCTTTGGAATCTCTTCACATCCACCCTTCCTCTATTACGGAGGATTATGTAAACCCCATAGTCTCCTACGATGTCAATTAAATTGGACAAAGCGGCCACTTCCTTATATAACCGTATCACTACGGCCGGTATAATGAGTACAGGAAGACAGAGAAGAAGAGGAGAGAGAGAGAGAGAGAGAGAGAGAGAGAGAGAGAGAGAGAGCGCAGGGCGGGGCAGTTTTCAACCGTCAACTAATTTTCCCACGACTTTACAGGAACTCTTGTCATCCTTGCCTTCCTATTCTTAAATACTGACAAGCTTTACCGTTAACTTCCTTTTTATGAGATTAATTATTAAAGTATTCATAAAAAAAATTCTAAATAACTCCTCTTACGCTAAATTCATTGAGCGTGTTTTTATTCTTATGTCAAACAAGCTCGTATATTTCATGTTTTATTACGATACCATTTCACAGTTAATCTCAAAGCAGTAATATCCGAAGGCTTGCGTCTTTTAACGAAATCACTCTCTCAGCAAAGGCTAGCTCACATAAGAAAGTATTCGCTAATCAAATTACAGTTCGAACACATCTTTCTTCTTAAGATAATCTAGATCCAATTACTATACGATGATGTATTATGTTATCGCATTATCGAATGTTAGACTAGAAATGTGAATAATGGCAATTGAAAGCAGCAGGTACATACAGATACATCTTAAATTGATTAATCATGTTGCGCTACTTTTCGAAGACGAACGGTTTTTGTGCGGTGGTTCAATACACAAGGAAGGAGGCTGACTTATATAAATCGTTTTTGTCCCTTCCAAGCGTTGCACACAATGGTGATGATACACAAGCGCAAAATATCACCGTAGACGAAAAAAAGAATGACAACCCATGGTGTAATTAAAGGAACATATTCTATAATGTCTTGCAAATGGATCAATGATTACTTTTATGAATGGAGTTTTTGTCCTTTCCAAGCGTTACACGTCATGGTGATGATACACAATTGCAAATGATATCACCATAGAAGTATGGGTGAGACAATCCATAGCCTAATTAAAGCTATTCTGTAATGTCTTCCAAACTGATACATGATTCTTGATACATTCCCACGGTGTGCTTCTCCCTCTCTGCTCTCTTTCCTGTGAACTTTTTCCAAGTCTCATACTTGAGGTTATGTTATTATGCCCACTTAAATATGGTCGTTCGCTTACGCATATGTACATTTATATGAATATGTCTGTACGTCTTCAGCGGCATGGACATCAAACGAAACAGTAGCCCATCAAGATAAATATAGATCAGTTAACAAACAGTGTCGCTCGATCTGTCTGGTTTTCAAGCGAGTAGTCAAAAGGGAGCCACGAGCATCAAAAATGTCGTCACACTCTTTATGTTGGTCCAGCAGACATGGGCTCATAAATAGAGATCTTTCTAAAGGCCAATCTCCAGCGGCCTATTTTGTCACCCGGGGGAAGGGTTAATGGCCACAGATTTGAGATGTTATCGTTGACAATTACTACACGAAATCCGGACTTTAGCACCGGAGAAATCTAAAGGAAATCGTCTTTCGGAGGATTTACGGCCTATTTTCTCTCGGCGAAGGCATCATAGTCGTCACTTTTGCCGCGTCACAAAGGCGTTGTGACGAGGCTAAAAACAGGCGCTAACCGCCTTTTCTTAAGTTAGGTGGCTTTATTCGCTCAATGGGGCAGAGCTAAAGAGGACGATAGGTGCCGTTCGTCCTTTTCTTTTTTCCTGTTTTGAACCTCAGAAGTGAAGGGTGCTCATTCATCGGATCACTTTCTATTGCCGGTTGAAATTACTGGCAAACTGTTTCCTTTTTCTCTCTCTTTTTTTCTCGTATATGCTAATTATAATATATCTGTCTGGTGTAAAAATGATCCACCTTTGAAATAAGAATTGACACGCAAAAGAGTTTTCTTGACAGTACAAATTGCTTTGCGGTAATAACAGTAACAAGAGCTGGATTATGATAACAGTCCGACTTCAAGACTTCTTTTTCAGTCAAGGAATTTAATATCTTCTAGGTGTTAAATCAGGAGGCTCTCAGATATAGCAAGTTCCATTTTGCTAGTCATGCATATTTTTTCTTTAACTGCCTTTTGCTATATCTAATTATTGCTAGTAAAAGTGATATCCCATTGTGCTATACTCCAGTGCCTTAGAGAATTTACATGACAATGGAAGTTGCCTGGAGGAAATTGGCCAAATAGTCAGGGTTAGCATGTTTTGAATTTTTTTTTTTTTTTTTTTCAAGGAGAATGAGTGGATACCATTCTCTGCCTGAATGTAGCACTACTAAGAGACACTGATTTGAATGATAATCAGTGATAAAAAAAAAATCTCATCTAAAAGCTTGGTAAGATATATCTAATTTATGAAATGGTGATTTGTATAACAAAAATGATTGTCAATTTGACAAATAACATATGGGGTAGAAGTATATGTATAAACGAAAACTTATGTGGCATTCGTGTCTTCAAAGATATTAACACAACTTGCAAAAAATTGGTAAAGCTATTGGCGCTATAATTTAGTGAGGACACTTGTTGAATAATCTAAAATACTCTAGAAGGTATCAGCTGCAACAGCCTATTATTCTTTAATGATAATGCAAGAGTGAGGAAGCCTAAATTATCATTATTATTATTATTTATCAATATTTAGAAGATAAACCCCTATTCATTTGAAATAATCTTACAGGGGTCATTGACATATATATATCTATATATATATATATATATATATATATATATACACACATATATATATATATGTATATATATATATATATATATATATATATATATATATATATATGTGTGTGTGTGTGTGTGTGTGTGTGTATGTGTGTGTGTGTATACGTATACATTTATAATATATATATATATATATATATATAATATATATATATATATATATATATATATATATATATACATAATGTATGCTCAAAGCATTAAAAATCCTGTAAAAAGAAAAAGGAAAAAATAAAATAAAGGCAACAAACAAATTTTCAATAAACTAAATTTCAACGGTGATCTAAAAAAAAATCCATTCATTCACAAATGTTCAAGTCCTTTCAGTGCCTCTAGCTCCGAAGGGCAGCGACCAGACGGTACTTAGAGCGTCTAGCGCTGGACCTAAAGCTGCCGATCTCATGAAGGGTTATCAACACCTCCTTATGCCGACGCAAAAGTCCCTTGCCGGAGAACGAAAGCACATTCTGTGATACCATTTGCAGCCGAGAATAGACCGTAAACTTTGGCGATCGAAATTTGGCAAGACTTCTACTGTACCTAAGTCAAGATTTGATGTAATAATTGTCAGCGATAACATCTGAGACCCCTCTGGATGCTTGCCATCTGCGATTGACAGAATAGGTCAGCAGGGGCGCGCTTTCACAAAGGATTGAATTTACGCGCCGTCTCTGTGGCAGGCAATTGCCTTGCTGACGTTTGGGAGTTCGCTCATACTTTACAGTTAAATGCAAACGCCAGGGGGCCGTTTCTTTAGTGCGTGTTTTAGATAAATATAGTCATCCTCTCTAAAAACATAAGGATAACGCGGACTGTGAAATGTTTTAGATGAAAATTGTTACAGGCAAACGACTGACAATATGTTTTAAGTTATAACTGCAAAGTAGCTTTGTGATTCTCATTCGGATACATAATGAATTAAGCTATATTCATGCAGAAACTCCAATATATTTATGACGTTTGTCTGGACTTAGCTTCTCTTTTCATTCATTTATTTTACAGCTACAGTAAATAGAGCGAAAGAATGTTTCATGATAAATCCTATACATTAGATAATAATCGATTGGGCTCTGTTTTCTTTGAAATTATAAACAGGTCGTCATTCTCAAAGAAGAAAAAACATCAAACGGACAACCAGATGTATCATCTATAACGAGTTTTCTTGTCATCAGCTTCTCCATTCTTTTCCAGTCTAAGAAAATAAAAACGCTTGTTTTTTATTATGTTATAGTTATATTCAAGGTCCAAGACGATGACGTCTCCCCCCCATATTTTACGAGCATTTCGTTTTTCATTTCTAGAACATGCTAAGGATAGAATCCTGACGTCAGATGATTTTGCTCTTCCTTCAAGCACGAGAATATCTGTGTAGCCTCACAATCGGTTTAAATTTTCTAGATTTTGTTTTATTTCTATAAATTTTTTTTTTTTTTTTTTTTGTTTGTTTGCGAGGTGAAAGATGTTAAAAGGACACCGCACGAGAATGTGTGTAGCCTTATACGCGGTTTAAATCTGTTAGATTTTTCTTTTATTTCTATTTTTTTTTTTTTTTTTTTTTTTTACGAGGAGAAAGATGTTAAAATGGCACCAGTTAACGTTAAATTCCTATCGCATCTAATGCGCATCCTTGACGCGCATCCCGCCATCGATAACGTTACGGCTGACATTTATACCCTTTTCTTAGCTTTTTAAGACATACATACGTTATCACTGAGTCCTACGCTTCTACGGCTGCTTAGTAAATAGTCGACAGTGTTCGCATTGTATGCAAATATACATTTTTAGATTCGTCGATACCATCGACGCACAGCGCCTGCAAAACAAATCGATTGCTTGCGAGTGAAAGGGTCTTTTGTTCAGTGATTCAGTTGCCTGGGTTTGGCAATAGTACTTAAATTCGCCTCTACCTAATTTTGCCTCATTAATTTAACAGTCAAGTGGAGATGAATGTAGTTTTGGTCTGGGTGTTGAGTACGACTGGTTCTAAAGGCGAGTTGTCGAAGATGAAAAATGTGGTCATTTATATTATATATTTATCATTTTTTGTAACCTTTAGTGGAGAGTGCAAACTGGAATTAGTTAATAAATCAGTGTTCTATCTCTTAACTAATTTGTACTATATGGGACAAAAAAAAAATCAAGGACAAAATAATACGAGTCACTTATAAATAAAATAGAAACTACTTTCCGTGAATGGTGAGATTTGGGTGGTGGAAATAGTATATACCAAAATTCCCACCCTCTTAGAGCAGATAATTATCTGATCACAAAATTCTAAAAAAGAAATATTGCTATGACTGACAATAGCCAGTTATTTTAAAAAGTTATTACCTCGATATTGATCATTAAAGTTAAAAGTAGAGGCGAGATTTCTTTGAAAGAAAATAACAAGTACAAAAAAAAGGAAATAAAAGCGCTAGAATCCAGAGTGGAAATAAAGTTAATCACACGACAGTCTATGATAAACTTGCTAAATTTCCTCTACAAATTAAACTTTTTTAGAATTATAAAAAAACATCAAATGCCTTTTAGTTCTAATTTTTTACTTTAAAAAGTAATTCACAAATCCTAAACTGTGATTAATTCCTATCTATATAATTTATTATATAAATAATAAGAAGTTACAATTAAAGCAATCTTCGATTCCACAGTTCTAGTGCGTTTTATTATTTAAAAGGAACAAAAAAAAAAAAAAATATTCCACATAAGAACTGTTACAAATGGCCCACGAAACACTTGCGGTTATTATCCTTGGCAAGGGGACTGAGAGACGGAACTCGAAGAATGCATTGTTTGTGGTTCTAGTCAAAGTGCTAACAATTCCTTTGTGGTTGCATCGTTGTTTGACGTCCACCAAATCTTGCCATTGTTTCGCCATAATGGTTGTCTTCGGGTTACGTGTCCTCACAGCTGTCGTGAAGGGGTCTGGTGCGGTCATGTGGAATGACTAAGAGATTCAGGTATTGGTCTGCCGTCAGATTCTGTCAATTGCATTTCATTTAGAGGATGAAATGGTGTTTTCCTGATTTTCCTTTCTAATTCTCTCGCCCTTCTGAAATATGGCGAGGCGCTTGTGTTTCTAGTTTTCTCTTCGGCTGTATTATTGCACAAGACTGCAAAAGTACGTTTATGAGTATACTTACACAAATGCACACACATACATATATAAATATATATACAGTATACACACACATACACACACACATATCGAATACTTTTCATTTTATTAAAAACAAACTAAGTTAACAAGACTGTTTTTTTTTATACTAAACACAAACTTAGCTATTATTTGCATCAGTCCAATCTACCTTCTGAGATTCCCTCATTTGCAATTTTGTTCTTAACAGAATGGGTTCCATATCAGTCGTAATTCTCGGTATTTACCAAGAAGAGGCTTCTCCCCGTGCGCTTAAATCTCCTATATAACTGGTTCATCATAAACTACTAATCCCCATAGCGTATGATTTGTGCGAGTCAAAGCTTTTACTCGGACATAGCAGTCTATATCACCGTACAATATTTCTTAACCAGCGCCCGGTCATGCGTCTCATTACTTTTAAGTAGCCTCAATCCCCTATATTTTCTATAGTCATCTCAATTACGTTTTCTATTAAATTAAGGGAAATCGCTCCTTCTTAACTCAGTAGAAACCTACCCCTTCATTAAATGCCCTATACGTACCGCCATTGCCATCTCAATCTTGGTATATAACCCTTAAACTAATATCGTGAAAGTAACCGCTTTTGAAAGCTTTCTCTTTTCCCAGTTAACTTTATTTCGTCATTCCTAGTTGCTTCTACTATCTTGTGTATCCAATTAGTTGTTACATAACATAGGGGGCCTTCTTTTTTTTATTGTGGTAATTGACTTGCCCTGGAAATAGCTCCTTTGGCAACCTTTAACCGTATATTTCACGCTTCACTTTCTATGATATATATATATATATATATATATATATATATATTTATATATATATATATATATATATATATACATATATATATATACGTATATATATAAATTCTCCTGTTAAAACAGGATAAGTCTCAAGTATAAAAGGCCCATTCCAACGCTGGTTTATAGCTAAGACTATATTGACTCACTACTTGATAAGCGTGGGAGTATAGTCCTAGTTTTCAACCAGAGTGTTTTAATGGAACTTTTATTATAGATATTATATATATATTAAATAAAATTTAGATATATATTAGTATTATATATATAATTTGTAATATTACGATTATATATACTATATTATATATTTAATATATATATATAAATATATTATATATATATATATGTGTATATATACATATATATCTATATATATATAATATATCTAATTACTATATATTATATATCATATATCTTATTATTAATTCTAATATCTAATCTAATATTATAGTATATAATATATACTATTTATATATATATATATATATATAATATATTATATATTATATAATAATATTATATATATGCAAAAATTAGTTAAACTTCAATTTATGTCTGGAGTAGTGAATGCTACTTTATGAAGAGCTACAAAATTTACTTAGCAAATGCATGTAGTGTATGTGTGTCATAGTTTTTCAAGCACTTCTGGGTACGTAGGTTTCAACGCGCGTGCATACATCTGCAACTGTGACATATCTTAAACCAGAAAAACTCCGAGCCTTCGTTATCTGTATAGCTTTCTATTGCTATGTAGGAAGAGAGTTATGGAAAAAAAATGAGAAGGCAAAGGAAAATAAAGTGATACTTGGGGAATTATTTTTGTCGCTTCTCTTTTCCTGATCTTTCTTCCTGGTCTTTCTTTCCTCGAACTTCCTAAGTCCTTTGTTCGTATCCGTTTGAAATGGAGATGTCGTCATTAACTTGGGAAGCCAGTCTAGTGAAATTTTCGACCCGTTTTTATCAGGTACCAATGCAAATTTAATCGTGTTTTTCTGAGAAATAGAATTAAGTGATTGGTGAATAGGATCGAGGGTGCTTGTTAAGCCTCTACCTTCCAATGCAACTGAACACTCCCAATAATTGCATTTAATAAGCTTGTGAAAGAAAGCTAATGTAATACCAAGAACCTGCATTAACAATAAATTTGTAATTACAAGAAATTGTAAGCAGTTATAACTGACATGGCTCCCTCCTTACTTTGAGTATCGTTCGATAATTACCGAACATTAATATATCAGTAACTCTCATTATCTCACGGGAAAAAAAGGTTTCCACACCAAGGAGTAAGACATCAACTCTATTTAAAACGTTTGTATATTATTGCGGCCACAGTGATGAAGTGCGGTTGGAAATAATGAGATGGAATAATTTCATAAACCATTTTCCCCCGGCGAATATTTATGGTTCATTATTAAAGCGGGAATTATGTGCCAATTATTTAAGAAAGATAGATTCTCCTGACCCAAGTAACGCCGGGCTGCCGTCACCATGGCAACACGATTAGCTTTGTCAAGTCTGGGCTATGCTGATGGGCGGTGAAAATGAGCTCCTTGTCTGTGTACGTTAAGGGTGATAATGCACCTTGAGGAATTGGGTAAGGCACGACCTGCTTTCACTTCCCGTATTGTTTATGGCAAGTCATTAGAGATTTGCTCTGGGACGGAACGTAAGTTAGTCACGACTACAAAAAAAAAAAAAAAAAAAAAAAAAAAAAAAGTATCGATAGATCCATAAAAGAAGCAATTTCGCTCTGATTTTTTTTATTTACATAGGCATTTGGCATTGTGCCAAGCACTGGGGCAACTAAGGCCATTCATTAGCGCTGAAACGGAAATTGACAGTAAAAGCTATGAAAGATGTTACAGGAGGTAAACCTCAAAGCAGTTGCACTATGAAACAATTGTTAGGAGAGGGTGGACAATAAGATGGAAGAAAGAGAATACGAACGGAGGTACAGTAAAAGGAATGAAAGTAGTTGCAGCTAGGGGCCGAAGGGACGCTGCAAAGAACATTAAGTAATGCCTACGCTGCGCCGAATGAGGTGCCTGACGGCACTATCCCCCTACGGGGAATTCCACTCTGGTAGTATTCTTACTTAGCGAACGTGATAAGCATAGAGTGATGTGGATTTCTATCTGTTTGTTCATTGTATTTCAACTAACCTCTTAAGAGATTTATAATACCAGTTATAGACTTTCTAGTATCTTAGATAAAATACAATCAAGAGACTGTTGATATCTATATCATTTGGTAGTCGTAACGTGAATATTTAAAATAATACAAGTTTTTGTTAATAGAACCTCAATTGCAAGTAATAAATACTTATGTAGCAATTATTATTACTCATGAAAATAAGTATGTAACAGTCATCATTACTTATGAAATAATCGACCGTCTGATCAGCTGCATAAACCTTATGCATTTGAAAAAAAAAATTAGTTTATCTATTTGTTGTGAAAAATCAGGTACTTCATCTTTAACAAATGAAATTATTTCTCCACCAAATTCCTCCAAAAGAGAATTTTACTGAAAAACGAGATAAAAATTTCGATACTTACATAATAATATAAATATATCTTCCACTTTTAATCAAATGCAATGAGTTTCTCTCTCTCACACACACTCACACAACACACACACACACACACACACCACACACACACACACACACACACACACACACACACACACATATATATATATATATATATATATATATATATATATATATATATATATAACAATTTCATAAAATGTAAAATATTAGTTTTCTGATCACTTTTATAAAAAAAACATAAAAAAACTAATGTTTGTTCTTCGTTGAAACTTTCAAATGTTAGTGGACCCAGCGAAGTTCACCTGGAGGCTCAAGATAAGGTTTTATTATACGCAATATGAAACTCCCGTTTTATAGGATCGAATCTGCCACTTAAGGAATCACCGCACGGGCTTGTCACAAGGTCCAGCCAGAGTTATTTACTTAATTGAGTCGCTAATCTTAAGAACCTTCGCTTCTGTCCAGCAAATCATTATTTCTTGATGTAACTTCGGACTCTGTTCAACTCTCTAGTTTTTGCCCTTCGAGTATATTTGCATTTAAGTGTAGCGAAAGAGTACACAAGCATGTTGGTTTGCAAATTCTTACTGTGTAGTTTAGAAGACTATCAGAATATCATGAGGTAATTGATTATTATATCAAAATTGTCTAACTCTGAATTTCTCTGACTTTATAAGTAAAGATGGTGATGTATTGTTCTGGTGGGTAGAAATAACAAGAGTAAATTTAGTTGACAAATTGGATTATTGCTGGAAGTTCCAGTTTGTACACTAAAAAAATGAATGTTCACTTGAGGTAGTGTAAGAATAAAAAATAACGATACAACAGTATCCACAACGAGAAAGGAGCCCAACTATAAGTTCAAGGCATATTTCGAATATCAGACGTCACCAACAGAGATTGTATTTCTGGAGGCAAAAATTCAATAAAATACAATACTATTCAGATAGATACAAAATAGGCATGAAAACCATGAATTATATTTATCAGACGTGCTTTTTATGCTCTTTATCGTTGCTATAACAAATAGAAAATTTGAACATAAAATCGTCGGCAGGAATTCATTGGTCTCGTGAATTGCTGACAATAAGTACTTAATCACAGTAACGGTTTACAAGCTCCAGTCGCTAGCAATTAATTTGAAGAACCTGGGGATTTGTTCAGGTTTAGGCAGATGTATCATACAAAATAAAAGTGCTTGAATACCTAAACGGTTTTAAGAGTCAATTTATTAGCGTTATCTCACACATTAGCAGAGAACACGCCATGAAGGAGGCTTTTTCTTCATTCAATCTCGGTCCATCTAGGAGGGAAAAAAAGGACAATTTCAAAGTTTCATGACCGACGAATATCTGAACCGCAGGACACAAACGATAAGAAAGCTCTTCGCTTTGAAGACGAAAACAAACCTGTTATTTATCGTTAATAAGAAAAAAAGGGACATTCGAAAATTATTAACTTTCGTTAGCCCAATGACGTAATCAGACCGGGTGATCTGATACCGAAGGTAAACAAAACAAGTGATTCGGCTTTGCACCTGGTGGGGTGGAAATTAATGAATCAGTGGGTCTCTATCTCAACAGGTAGAAGAAGAATCTTAAATGGACCAGTTCCGTTGATTCACTGGTGAAATTACACGTATGGACGATCGTATCTTTTACGAATTTCTATGTATCCAGTCTCATCATTTCTTCGTATCACAACTGTGCGCACTGTTCTCGCATATTTCGAGACCAAAAGTGTTTAATATTCTTATCTTATCCATTTGAAAACAAAAATGACTATCCTATATTTCTAAACTAATTTCAGAACTTCAACAAATGATGAATTCATGTAAATGGCCGTAAGTATTCATTATTTATCATCATTCACAGGCCACCATAACGGATTAGCGTGGCTAAATGATCCGCCTGTCCTGTTAAAGCAAGAAAGAAAATAATGAACAACTGCTTACACAATAAACTAATAGAAAATTGCTGAAGGCTAAGAGGCTATTGACCGATCAATAGTCAGGAAGACGCAGAGGTAAGATACAAACAATTGCGAGAATGTTTTGTAAGTTTTTGTTTTGTTTTAAGTTTTCAGATTTTTTTTGTAACGGTAAATACATAAAGTTCATCAGATTAAGGAGACAGTGTACCAACTCTGCTCTAACATTTGTAAAATCAGTCTGTTGTTCTTTAGACATCATTCCTTGAAACAAAAAAAAGAAATGGAAAAGAAAACTTGCCTAATCATCAAGTCAACATGAATATTAACTTGTGAGTGAATTGTTTGCCATGGTTAAAGCCAGCTGATATACACGTACTGACAGTGATTTATGCGAATTGGGGAAAAAAAATTCCTGGAGATCTTCAACTTTTTCGTCATTTTCCTCCTCCAGAAATGGAAAATAAAACATACTGGTTGAACGTAATTAACTTTAGATCTGACTTCCAGTGAAAAGATAAATACGACTTCCCCACCATGAGACTTAATGCCCCATCTTCCGAGGCATTCCTTGGCATCGTGCTGTTGAAATAAAGACCGAAATGATGGCTTAATAAGTTGAAAAAAGTACCTCATTAGTCTCGGATACCACCAGCGGATTACCTGGAATATATGAATTAGAAGCAGGTACGCGTTCAGTTAAAGGGAGAGCTACATTTGTAAATGAGAAAAAACCTATAATATTAACCACAGGATGGGTTTCCCCCTCTCACGGTGTGAGTGGTTTATGAAGTAATTACGTTTAGACGTGTGAAATATAGGTCAGTAAATCATAAGCCACTGTTAAGAAATCTTAAGGTTCACATTTCTTAGTTTAGATGACGGCATGAAAAATATAATTGCTTCAGCAAATAGTTGCTAAATGGTCAATAAGGAGATGAATTATTTTGAAAAAAATCTACCGTATTCTTGTACTTATAGATGTTTCTATTTTGTTTGCACATCTCATATTGTCGTTGCATCATGGTTCAAGACACGCAAAATATAGGTATTTTAATGTTAACAAAAGCTAGAATCGTATACCACCACCTGACATATTAACAGGAGTCATACAATGCAGATGGCAAAAACGATACACATCCTGCAACAAAGTAATGATTGGCTACTCTCGGTAACATTGCTCATTATTGAAATGAATAGATTAATAATGTGTAATCTTACGAAAATATCGAGGCGCCAACCCAGACACAATAAATCCAAGAAGGCTTCAGACCACATTACGATTCGGATTATACCTCCAAATCCTCCCCTTGGAGAGTTGTATTCTATTCATCTCACTGCATTATGGAGTCATCAGAAGTCATCGAGAAAATTAGCATCACCATCGGTCTTAATTCACTCGCCAAAAATGACATAGAGCCTCCATAATCGTTAACATTCTGAAACACAACAAGTCCATTTTGAAGTCCATCTTGACTGCAAATGATGGACTCGCCGTCCGCCTCTATGCTTTTATCATAATATTCCTCTCGGGCGATGAAAGGAGCCATCAAAACCCGTCCGTCTCCCACTTGGAAATGCATTAAGGTCAAAAATTCCACCGCATTGTCGCGTAGGTAAAGCACTTGCTTTAATTACTCGGGACGTCCATTGTTCGACTTCGAGAATCTTTTTGAGCCTCCTTAAGCCTCAGCAAGAGAGACTCGGTCCTCGTCGTTGTCGCCAGCATCGTGAGAGCTAATTAGCGATCTTGACCTTGTTGCTCAAATGGAAGAGTCGTGTCGATCGGAGGCAGAAAATTCTTTTTTCCGTCTCCTTTTTTACCCTCACTTGCAAAAGCCATCAGTAAAGATTAAAGTACCACTACGAGACCATAAAGTCAAAGACAGAAATGGAATTAAAATAAAAAATGGTTGGAGTAGAAGAGTAACCACAAACAGTTAAAGATCTCGTAGCTTTTACTGCGTAGGTAAATACGCCTTTCAAAACAGGGGTCGATTGTAAAAAGTAAACATTGGATGCTAGCACAGCGTATTTAGTTATCTGTGTTGAAGTGTATATATGCTGGTATATATATATATATAGATATATATATATATATATATTATATTATATACACACACATATATATATATATATATATATATATATATGAAAAAAAGATTATGAAGAGAGTACTACCGAGAGACAAAATGTCGATTAAAGCCCATGTTATTAGGATCAACTTTATTGAGTTTACATACATTTCTGCCTGTCTAAAACGAAAGGGTCGAGTCGACTATCATGCAAATGCCCATACTTTACTAAAGAAAAAAAGAAAAGAAAAAAAAAACAGAAACTCGAAACACAACTCAGTGGTCTCATACAAGTGACAATGGATCAAAAGACCCAAAAACCAGCAGAGTGAGAGTGACAGAGGAATAAAGAATGATAATGAAGTTACGCGCCCGATGAGATAAGGAGAGGCCTGCCGTTCAAGGGCGTGCCTTGCGCCCAATCGGAAAGATCCTATCCAGAACATTAGGATCCTTTATGACTATGATTACCTTCTCCCGACTGAGTCTGGAACGGACTGTGCGAAATTGATCGATTGACTCCGAAAACGTGCCTGGGGCTATAGCTGTGACTATACAGTCGTTGGCGCTGATAAATATTGCAGTGGATCGAGAGAGAGAGAGAGAGAGAGAGAGAGAGAGAGAGAGAGAGAGAGAGTTGGTCCTTTTGTAACTTTTAAATTTCTCTCTCTGTCTCTCTCTCTCTCTCTTAGAGAAAAGGACACCTCAAAACGCCGGTTTATAATTACGAAGTAAGCACAAATATATTTCATTAATTAGTGTCAATTAATTCATATTTGCATTTCTAAAAATCGCAAGGTGTTCATGAGACAACATATTGTAAGCTGGCTCACATCATCTTTAATTTTGTTTTCCTTTCCTGTAAGGAAAACGGTGTGGCATTTTGTTTTCATACGCGTAAAGTCTTTACTGAACGCATCCAACGTTTATTGAAAACAGACATTATGATAACAAATATCTTGGATATCTCTCAAAAAATGATGGACGTTTGAAAATTACACATAATATATCTGTAGTTTTCCTACGTTAAATTTAAAGAGAATGATAATTTTAATACCCGTATATGTCCCATAGTGAAAACAGGAAAAAAAGCCTGGACTGTTACAGGCGTTACGTAACAGCATTTAAGCCTTATGAAAACAACATTCCAAATAGGGCCGTGAAGAAGAAAGCTTCTCAGGTAGCTGCTGGCTGTAACATACACATTTGAAGGGTTCGCTTGAGACAGGTAGGGGCCTCTTGCTACCGAAGAACACACACACACACACACACACACGTGCGCACACACAGACTCAGTCAGCGTGTTCCGCTTCACCAAGTTTCCTGTATGACAAATGCCGCTCGCGAAGAGCAACACCAGTAGCCGATTGGAGCGAGATAACGGATGGGTATAATCAGCAATTGGTCCCCTATGTGATTTTGTGCTTGACTGAATGGGGGAGCTGTCTCGTTAGGAGCCTAAACGACGTTGTTCAGCTGTGAGATGACAGGAACAACAACGTCTGTTGTCTTTTCGTAGAAAGATTTGGAGGGTGGGAGGAAGGGGAGTTGTAGTAGTAGTAGTAGGAGGAGGAGGAGGAGGAGGAGAAGGAAGCTGGGGCCGAGATGGAAGATGTCAAGGAAGGAGGTAGTAGTAGCAGTGGCTGGATGGGTGGGGAGAGAAGTTGGCTACGAAGGGAGATGGTGGGTGGAGGTAGTACGATGTTGATTGAACATGATTAAGTGTGATAGGACTAGTGACAGACAAAGAATGCTGTAATATCATTATAAAAAAAAAATAGACGAGTACAGCACTGATGCAGCAAAAATAACCGCCCCCCCCCCCTCCCCTTACCCCTCTCCCCCTCCCACTCCTCCCCTCGCCCCTACCCCTCAAAAAAAGGTAAAGGAAAAGTGATGAACTGATTTGGGAAGGTGACGTCTGTGATGATTAGACAAAAATGGAAGAAGTGAGAGTGAGGCCAAAAAAAATATGATTATACCGTTTCGGACTTTATGAAAATTTGATTTTGATCCATCGAGGAAAAAAAAATACAATAGCTCAAAAGCACTTGAGCCCCCAAGTTCCTTTAACAATACAACGGGTACTCGTTCGTGTTTGCATAAATATTAAATTGAATATGAACAAGGTAATAAACAATAATCCGAGTGTTGATATGGAAGCATATACTCGCGTTCCAAAATGTTTCGGTATTGGCCATTTTGCTTCATAAATAGCTCCGGGGTTGACCTTTGACCTCGCCGGAATGAATCATCACTTCTGTATAGGAATTACCTGCTCTGGTGCATGCGAGGTCAAGGATTCATTTGCACAATGTATAAATGCCACAAATGATAGCTTTACGCTTCATCATAAAATCAGACAGAATGGGACTGCACCTACAAACTCCCATGTATTGTATTTCTGATTTCCATTCATTTAGGACAGTATATATCTATATATATATATATATATATATATATATATATATATATATATATATATATATATATATGTATATATGTATGTATGTATGCATGTATTTATATATAATGTATACATACCATATAAATAAAAGTTTATTGGTGCATACATGTTATTATGTTAAATGTAGATATAAATGCCTAGTCAATAATTTCAGCCACATTTGTTATTACTGTATATCAACTCAAATCATGATATTCATTAGAGTATCTTACTTTTGCCTGTAAGGTCGAAAGAAAACGTATATTTTTATTCTTCACAAATTCCAAGATTGTTCTTTTTCACTGAGTAATAAAATTAGTAGATGTTATTTAAATTACGTTGAATATTTTATTTTTGATTAAAAAAACACGTTTCCAAACGAGATAAGGAAAACAAGTGTGCAAGGTTAACGGAAATAAGTTGCAAGGATGAAGTCATTAATTCTTATCAAGAAGGTTAACTTTTCATCGTCTGATAACTTTTCAGCATCGCCAAATCAATTACCGAGCAATAGATACATTCTATTTCCACGGTTTCTTTTTCACTAATTACCCATCAACTTCCGAGTTACTGACACTCCCATCCCATCCCCCATTCATCATGGACTCCTCCAACCTCTTATGTATGTGTCGGCCATTCATCTTCTCGTGCCGAAGCCTGCATTAATGCCTTCCGATCAGATGGGTAAGCAAGGGATGCCTAGCAATAATAGCTTGGGACAACCTGTCATTAATCACCCGCGAGGGAATAAAGAAAAAAAAATAAACAAAGGAAAAGGATGATTTATGATCTCAGATGTCTGCATAGACGGATTCATCTTGGCGTCATTATAGAAAGAAAGATCTC
>NC_087221.1:45782409-45797409 GCF_015104395.2 Macrobrachium nipponense
TCACACCGGATCGACCAAATAAATTGCAACAAAAATCTACACCATTAGCATCTATGGCTGGCTGCAGTAGAGGGATTATTAATTACCTGCACGTTTAATTATAGCTCTTGCACTAATATCAGCCAGAGGCAACGTAGCCTAATTAGCACTTAGGGAAAGAATGGCCCCGACATTCATAATTATATTTAATTACTTTTTGCTTGTAATTGGACGAAAAACACGCGTCGGTTGTGCAATTCGAAGTTTATTTTTTTTTGTGTGTGCGCAATTCAAGAGTTCCATTTAAAAAAAATGGGCATTTGCTGAGACTTAATGAAATGTACAGGAAAATTATGGCTTCTCACCTGATAATTAAAATCACTAAACGTCCAGGAATGGTGACACAGCGCTGATGATTTTAAACGGTTCGAAATCGAACAAAAACATCGTCTTTCAAAGACAAACTCTACTGACCGGAGACCTTTAGGGTTTTGAAAGTGATTTCACAAATCTGTTTGTATTTCTTACGTAGCAAGTTTCTTGTCCAAGCAGAGAGGAATTGCAATCTCCCGTAGCAACAGAGGATACAAAGTCAAGTTCTTCCGGCAAGCAGACATAAAAAAAAAAAAAAAAAAAAAAAAAAAACAAAAAAAAAAAAAAAAAAAAATTGATCATGGATGTTCAAAGCGGACA
The DNA here is from genome assembly GCF_015104395.2 of Macrobrachium nipponense. NCBI lineage: Eukaryota > Metazoa > Arthropoda > Malacostraca > Decapoda > Palaemonidae > Macrobrachium > Macrobrachium nipponense. Next base: position 45,783,082 of record NC_087221.1, read on the forward strand.
TTGAAGACTATTATGGATGGAAAGTTTTATATCCCATACCGCTACCTTTCAAACTCAAAACCTATCTGAATGTTTTGACTAAATGGTTTTCGTCATTAGTTGTATCAGTCTGGTTCCATTACGTTTGTGAAACATACGGTTTGTACTATATATACATATATATATATATATATATATATATATATATATATATATATATATATATATATATATATATATATATATATATATATATATATATATATATATATTATATATATATATATATATATATATATATGCAAATGTTTGTGTATGACGAACTTTTTAAACGTTAAAGTCCATGAATTCTTGTCATATTTTATACTATTGGTTCTAACGATTGTTGTAGAAATTCTGAAAACAAACTTACCAGCGATTTACTTACAGTAATTTAAACTGTCAAAAGTACGACTTCCTCTACTGCTGCAAATATAGTTAGACTTTTTTTTCAGTGTAGTAAGATCCAAATTCTTTCGTCCTACATCCATGGCTAGTAATTCGCTAAGGTCGACGTGTATAAACACTATTATATTAGTCATGTTATCGCTCACCCTGTGATGTACAGTGTGATTCAGTTGATCAGATAGTGACCGCAACAGGGATATTACAATCTAATTCATGTTAATATACATAGTCATTACACATCAAGAACTGGAGACGGCATACGAGAGAGAGAGAGAGAGAGAGAGAGAGAGAGAGAGAGAGTTGTAAGTGCGTGGGAGCCAATTTTAGCAATATTGTTGTTTAGAATATTGTTAATTTTTCCTAATGACATTTAAAAACGAATAAATTGTTAGCCCTCCCAGAGTAAATTAAACCTTTTATTCTAAACAAAATATTAGATTTCATCCTTAGCTAGATTTGTCGAATGCTCTAGCTTCAGAGCAATTGGGTTAAGGTGGCTACATTCCACAACCTCATGTAATCGTATTTGTTGCATGTGTGTTCGTTTGTACATCGTCTAGGTCCGCGGTGCAATTCTGCAAGCCGAGGGGAAAAAACACTCAGCTTGTTCTTTTAATGCTGCTAAAAACGCAACTATTGATTTTATACAATGACTCCGTTCCGTCTGCTACTCGGGAGTGATTACCGTGGATCTCTCCATTAAACCGAAGCAGAAATGACAGGGTGAAGCTGGTCTTTTACTTCGGCAGGAATTCAATTACGAAGGAGGAGCATTTGCAACGGTAGAGACAAAACCGAGAATAGGCTCCGGGCTCCATTTTTAGCAATTGATTCTCGCTATCGGCCTTTACCGTTTCTCCTCCTCCTCCTCCTCCTCCTCCTCCTCCTCCTCTTCTTCTTCTTCTTCTTCTTCTTCTTCTTCTTCTTCTTCTTCTTCTTCTTCTTCTCTATCGACGGTTTTTTTTTATACGAGCAATTATCGAGGTACGTTGAAATTGTGTTCTTATGAAGAAATTTCATGCTATGTTTCCGTGTGTTGACATACCAAATACTAAGTTACCGATAGCCCACGGGGGCGTTATTACTCCGTTCCATTTGTAGAGCAAAGATTCGACTGCAGTAACAAATAGGCTGAACTTTCTGTAGGTAAAGGCTGTCATGCTTTACTTGAATGTCTCTTTGAAGAATAATTATTAGAAACGTATATGTATATAATATATGTATGTGTGTGTGCATGCATATTTGTATATATATATATATATATATATATATATATATATATATATATATATATATAAAGAGAGAGAGAGAGAGAGAGAGAGAGATGTTGCTTGTAGGTTGCTAACCACATGCCTTCGTAGTGAAACTTCTTGCCACATTCGACTAACTTTTAGCCACTTACTTTGTAAATAAATCCTTAATAACAAACATCCAAGTGATATCTGGAAATAAGGAATCTACCCGAAGGTAAATGAACATCATATTTCTAACAACGGGACCACCACGTAACCATCCGAACTTAACCACATCCCCCGCCCCCACCGCGCCGATCTACGGAAGCTCCTTTAATACCTTTTTACACCTGTTATTCATGGAGAAACCTGGTCGCATTTCCCATGCTCGCTATCAGACATGTCTTATCACATATCCTAATCGCTGGTATCAGCAATCATTTGTCAAGTGTAACAGCGATTGAAGCACGATAAGTCCTCAAGTGATGTATGGTCGTCTCTTATCCCTGGTCATCACTGGTAAGTCTCGTTTTACATGCCACCTCCTTTTGTGATTTATTGTATTTACTCTCGCTGAATGGGGCTCGAGAGTTATCGTTCGTGATACAGTCCTTATTGTCATTTTCATTCTTGCAATACTTATTGACCGGTAATTCATTGCGCAGTTTCTGCAATGTACTGGTTTAGTTTTTCAATGGTTAAGCCATTGTTGCAGTAATCTATGAAAAAAATTAGCAATATAACTTGCCAATGAGTTATAGTCACCAGAAATTTTATTTGCATTGTAACTGTTGATTTCTGAAAGCAAATACCTAAATTACTCAGAATTGTCTGTAAATATTCTGTTGAAAGATATGAGAGGTCAGTTAAGAAATAGGCCTTTATCCAAATATGTTTATGGATATCATAAAAGATATATTACATTATTACTTGTTGAGGGTAAAATCTTGATCTCCGATTGACGTACCTTGATAGCATACGAAGAGTTACGAGAATTTCAATGCCCCGGTAAATAGTTATCCACAAACAAACCTCACTGACAAAGCTGTTTCACCAGTGTAGTCATTTTAAGAGAAACTTTCTAAAATTCCTGGATCAGGCTTCTTGAGTCATGGATTTATTTTCATCCCTCAAAGAAAAATAATCTTGCAGCCAATCACTTGCCTCGTGTTGTTTAGTTCACATTTTTATTCAGGTTAATATTACGTTACGTCATGATTGAATGCTTTGTATACATGATATTAAAGGTGTGTGATATATAGCAAGTCAGTCCTGACCCTCATAAATAGGAGTTGATAATAAAGGTAGGTTAACATCGCAGTAATAAACAAACATTGCTTGAAATATTTATTACTTTAACCTTTAACGTGTGCAGCAGCGTGCTCAAAATACTCTAGCTTTTTTCTAAAAAGGAGACGAAATGAGTGACTGAGATGTTACGGTACGCAAAGGAGAAAATCAATAATCCTTATAATAAAAAGCGCCATCTAGATAGCAAAAATAAATTATGATCTCAATCTGCAAACCAGTCAATGCAGCAGCCATCATACCTTGTACCCTTTTATGTTCATGGGCTTCTGTAACAAGTGGTCACACCTGACTTTTCTCATAAAAACGCGAAGCTTTGCAGCTGGGTCTCAAAGCTTTTTTTTTTTTTTTTTTTTTTTTTTTCGGGGGGGGGGGGGGTAGGGGTGGTGTGGGGTGTGTGTTGGACTGTTAACAAACCTGTAACATAATGGACAACAATCGGTAACAGCTACTGCTTCTTTGTATGGTATGCAATTCCCGTTATAAAATTTTAAAAAATTCAATAAAAAAATTTTTTGTGGATAACTGTTTATGGAAGCATTGAAACTCCCGTTGCTCCGAGTATCCGATATGACTTATTTACATAAAACTTGCCGGCATGCAATTCTATGCTAGTAATATACTACAATTTATCACATCATCAAGGAAATTCAGCTTTTGAAATACTTTATATGATAAATTTGTAACATCAGAGAGTAAAGTTGTTGGTGTTGGCTGATCGTCATTGAAGATGACAGAACAAAGCAGCTAAAAAAAAAAAAAAAGTTTTTAGGAAATTCATCGGCAACTTAACTTCCAAACATCGTTTCACTAATATTATTATTATTATTATTATTATTATTATTATTATTATTATTATTATTATTATTATTATTGTAAAACAGAATTACTATTCCATTTTACTAATAAATAACTCTCCCGCTGTTCCACGCATATATATATATATATATATATATATATATATATATATATATATATATATATATATATATATATATATACACACACATATATATATATAAATATATATATATATATATATATATATATATATATATATATATATATATATATATATATATCATATCTATATATATATATATATATATATTATATATATATATATATATATATATATATATATATATATATATTATAAAAATATATATAGACTAGATATATATATATATATATATATATATATATATATATATATATATATATATATATAATATATATATATATATATATATATATATATATATATATATATATATATATATATGATAGCCGATAATAACAGCTACTAAAGAGCTACTGAAGGAAAGTTAAGAGAAGTGTTGGGTACTTTCGTCAAGGTTACGGGGGCATTTTAAGGCGTAGCCAGCAACCGCTCCTTGGCGTAGGTTAGAACTAAAAAGCCCACTTAAACTAAAGTCCACTTTACCTAGATTTCACTTTCCAAACGCTCGCAAGTCAGCGGATGCGACAGACTTTTCGCTAGCGATCTTCATATCGGCAGTCATCGCACCTGAGGTGGCAAATTGTCGAAACCAATTTGTTAAATGTCGACAGGTATTCTAAAGAATATTTGGGACTTTTTAATCATTTGATAGGAATCACAAGCAACTGGAAATAGTTTGCAATTGCTTTAAGGACCCTTTCGCTCTCGCGCTGTGACAGCAGTCATCAGATAACGTAGTGGAGATGAATGCTATTTCCTAAAGTGTACAATTATAAAAGACAAGTAGACGGTTGATTAATTAATTTTCTACATATTGTTGGTCGAATACGATTCAAGCTGAAGCATGAATTGCAGATAGTGTGTGTGTGTGTATGAGAGAGAGAGAGAGAGAGAGAGAGAGAGAGAGAGAGAGAGAGAGAAATGTAACGATTCCAGTTCCACATATGTAAGACATTTTCTTACTTTCATATGAAATTTATGATGGATGAAACGATATCTTACCTGGGTATATCCTTATTTTATTTTTACTGATTCTACTGGGCTATATTATATGAAATATATATTACTTATATAACACATGTAGTGCATATATTACATAAAATATGTAGCACTTAACCTTCTATTTGCTACACACATGGTGGCATCATCATTAAGACGTTCTATTTAGGAAGATTTATTAACGATCCCGGAGAGCAACAAAAGCAAAATATTCATGTATACACACATCTATATATATATATATATATATAATCGAGCTACAATGTCCTTTAATATCTAATCCGCTCTACCTCGGAATTAATTATATTTTCATATATGCTTAACAGAAGGGGAATTTTTTACACGATAATAGATTTGCCTGGTCCCAGGCGCGAACCCAAGAAGACATTCAAATCCAGGACGTCAGTGGAAGCTTTAACCTACCCCACCACCGCGAGAGGCATAAGTTTATGTCGTCTCTCACCTTCAAATACCTTTCGCGCTAAGGTAATTCGTTGGTTTGGAGACAACATCAACCCTCCTCGACACCGGTAGCGTTGTAGTACTTATGACAGCACGTAGCCAATATATAAGTCATATCACATTACCGTGATTCATAGCTCGATGTATGTATATGAATCACGGTAATGTGATATGACTTATATATATATATATATATATATATATATATATATATATATATATATATATATATATATATAAACCTTAGAGAAAGACATAGTAATGTGATAGTGTTAGAGTATGCTTTTATATGGTTTCTGAGAATAAAATGATAGAACAAAATACTTAGTTCATTCACACCTACAGGAAGAAAAACAGGTAACTAAATTATATAATATCTTCCGTTACCGTATCTAGTTCTGCCGATGCAAATAGGATTCTTATTAGGCATTATACTATCTCACTATCTCTCTTTCTCTTCGAGCGGGACTTCAGCTACTTCCCAGAGAAGCTAGCTAACTTACTGCGAAGTGCGGGTGGTCCAAGTTTGAATGTAAGTTTGATCCTCACAAGGTACCTACCCATCATAAAATAACTTTAAATTTAAAAGTGCAGAATTTGTTTGAGCGCCGGCCATCCATTGTAAGATTGTATTGCTTACTCGTACAGCCTTTAGTGTTGCTACTCGTAAATCTCGAAACTCCCTGTGTTAAACCACGGGTAAATTATTTACATTGAATCAATAAAAGTATATCTCGCCACTGAAGGTGATGCAGACCACATAATCATAGTTGTGTTCAGTTTTTTAATGAAAATTCTGAAAATTTTTATGTACGTATAAAAATAAGATACTTCATCATGATGAAATGTGAAAAATATAACCTCAAAATTGCAAGAATCTTGTCTGCTATTTAATGTAATTATGATGTTTAAATTGAATTCTCTTTAAACCTTCCAGCTGCTTCTCACCTGTAATTAGCAGGAGGTTGCCTGTTTATAGTTTACGGTTTTTAATGGATGTTCATTTTTTTATCCAGTTTCTCTCGCCTGTTTCTAATTCATTTTCTTGCGTATGCATTTCTATTTCAATTTGCTTCGTAGCTTCGAATCACATCATGCTGCTTTTCGAACAAATCATTTCGAAATATCTTGACTTCATTTCTTCGATTTTAATGTCCTAACGTGTTTCGTACTTACCATTAGAGTTATTTTTATCAAGGGAAACAATTATGTCAGTATCCTAGTGTTTAATTATGTAAGCAAAGGAAACGTCTAAATTCAAATACATTACGTTACATTACATTAAAAGCAGAGGTGAATTCGCCTAAGAGTACGTAATTTAGTTCTTTGGAGCCGTGGTAATCATCACAAAATTCAAAAGATACGACAAGATTGAATATGTTAGGGATAATGATGAAAGTCATAAATACTGGAAATCAATTTAATTTTCATAGCCATCAGATCAAATACAAACCACTCCACAGAAAGAATTCATATTATCCAGGACAGTATCTTTGGTTCTTTATTGACCGTCTTCTTTTAAGGTAAAAAAAAAAACATGTAGAAGAGGCTGCTTTCTCCTTTAAATGGTAAAGCTTATAAAGATTGTATGATCTTATTAAAACATCCTTTTATTTTGGATGAAAATTATTGACACTCTCTTATGAATACTTTTAAGAAAAGGCCTGAAATAACAACTGCTTGAATACTGGAAACGATGTGCTGGATATACATGGAAATGAAGTTATTATTATTATTATTATTATTATTATTATTTTTTTTTTTTTTTTTATTTTTTTGCTCTATCACAGTCCTCCAATTCGACTGGGTGGTATTTATAGTGTGGGGTTCCGGGTTGCATCCTGCCTCCTTAGGAGTCCATCACTTTTCTTACTATGTGTGCCGTTTCTAGGATCACACTCTTCTGCATGAGACCTGGAGCTACTTCAGCCTCTAGTTTTTCTAGATTCCTTTTCAGGGATCTTGGGATCGTGCCTAGTGCTCCTATGATTATGGGTACGATTTCCACTGGCATATCCCATATCCTTCTTATTTCTATTTTCAGATCTTGATACTTATCAATTTTTTCCCTCTCTTTCTCTTCAACTCTGGTGTCCCATGGTATTGCGACATCAATGAGTGATACTTTCTTCTTGACTTTGTCAGTCAACGTCACGTCTGGTCTATTTGCACGTATCACCCTATCCGTTCTGATACCATAGTCCCAGAGGATCTTTGCCTGATCGTTTTCTATTACTCCCTCAGGTTGGTGCTCGTACCACTTATTACTGCAAGGTAGCTGATGTTTCTTGCACAGGCTCCAGTGGAGGGCTTTTGCCACTGAATCATGCCTCTTTTTGTACTGGTTCTGTGCAAGTGCCGGGCATTCACTTGCTATGTGGTTTATGGTTTCATTTTTCGTATTGCACTTCCTACATATTTTGGGAGAGATGTTATTTCCGTCTATCGTACTTTGAACATATCTGGTTCTTAGGGCCTGATCTTGTGCCGCTGTTATCATTCCTTCAGTTTCCTTCTTTAGCTCTCCCCTCTGTAGCCATTGCCAATTGTCATCGCTGGCTAGTTCTTTAGTCTGTCTCATGTATTGTCCGTGCATTGGTTTGTTGTGCCAGTCCTCTGTTCTTTCTGTCTTTCTCCTGTCTCTGTATATTTCTCTGGGTCTTCGTCTACTTTTATTAGTCCTTCTTCCCATGCGCTCTTTAGCCACTCGTCTTCACTGGTTTTCAGATATTGCACCAGTGCTCTGTTTTCAATGTTGACGCAGTCCTCTATACTTAGTAGTCCTCTCCCTCCTTCCTTTCGTGTTATGTATAGTCTGTCCGTATTTGCTCTTGGGTGTAGTGCTTTGTGTATTGTCATTTGTTTCCTGGTTTTCTGATCTATGCTGCGGAGTTCTGCCTTTGTCCATTCCACTATTCCTGCGCTGTATCTGATTACTGGCACTGCCCAGTGTTTATGGCTTTTATCATATTTCCGCCGTTGAGTTTTGACTTGAGTATCGCCTTGAGTCTCTGCATATATTCTTTCTGATCGTGTCCTTCATCTCTTGGTGTTTTATATCTCCTCCTTCCATTATTCCAGGTATTTGTATCCTGTCTCTCTATGTGTTTGATGTTGCTCCCATCTGGTAGCTTTATCCCTTCGTTCTCGTTACTTTGCCTTTTTGTATGTTGACTAAGGCGCATTTTTCTATTCCAAACTCCATTCTGATGTCCCCAGATACAATCCTTACTGTCTGGATTAGGGTATCTATTTCCTTGATGCTCTTACCATACAGCTTGATGTCGTCCATGAACATCAGATGGTTGATTTTGTTGTCTCTTTTCTTGAGTTGGTACCCGGCATCCATCTTCTGTAGTACTTTTGTCATGGGAATCATGGCTACTACGAAGAGTAGTGGGGACAGTGAGTCGCCCTGGAAGATCCCTCTCCTGATATTATTATTATTATTATTATTATTATTATTATTATTATTATTATTATTATTATTATTATTATTATTATTATAATAATAATAATAATAATAATAATAATAATAATAATAATAATAATAATAATAATAATAATGATAATAATAATAATAATAATAATAATAATAATAACTTCATGGAACTGACAAATGAAGAATAGTGTAGAGCAACTGACAGTCCTTGGTTTTATTAGATAATTTTTTGCTCACTCTTAAATGCATAAAGGAAAGGAAATTGATTTTTTCTTTATTCTTAAACAAAGATAATACACAAAAGTTAGCATGTAAATAATTCTCCAACACGATCGAGTCAGCGTAAGAGTTACTGAAACTAAATTCGATTTTAGATATAAAACATTTTAAAACAACCTCTGTTCCAAGCAAGGCGGACATCAAACTCCGATAGCAAAGTCAGACCACATTCTCTTGCCAAATAACGATTGCTGCTCACATCAGCCCAATGAAGCATTTAATAGACGCAAAAAAGTGGGCTACAGTAAGCTTACAGGACGCACAAAGCCCATTAGCCTTACTTTTATAGGGAAAATGATTTGATTTTTATAGAGGTTTTAACACGGGTCCAAATGGAGGCAGAGATAAGCTTAATGGAAATCTTAACAAACTTTGTTTCCACACACACACACACATACACACACACACACACTTCGCTTTCAACATTGGCAAGGGTTCAGCTATTGCATTATAATCTTACTTGGGAAAAGGGGTCAGATAGTTAATTTTTCTCAACAAGTGTGCCAAAAAACGATACGAATAATTCTGTTGCATATCAAGTTAACAAATCATAATGCGTTTATATTCTATGTTAAATGATGTCTCTTTGTTTTACGTTGGTAGATTTGAACTTCAACATTCCTGAGATCCTCCTGGAGTAATATGTTTTTCGAAATTCTCCTGCAGCGGATGGTCCAAGAAATGCTGTCCTTAGCTACATAGTTTATCCTTTTATTCAGTATACTCCTTAAATGAAAAATGAAAGGAATGCTAGAAACTTTGCTCTTTGTTGTAAAATTAGCAACCCAAAAAGCTTGGGCCAAACGAAGCTTGGTTTTTCGGATTTAAGTTTTTTTCCAAGATTCAGACTATCTTCGGCATATGTTCACTTCTAAAGCCTGTCTATTTATAACACAGGAATTTATTTCATTATATTAAATCGAAAAAGTTTTTTTTTCGGTTTCAGTATAATATGGAATTTAATGAGTTACAATATGTACCTGGCTTTTTTATTATTTTTAGTTACTTAGACATACCTCATCATTTCTCAATAATATCCACAATTTTGTTTTTGTTTTTTAGGTTTCAAACTCTCATTTCGGTTCCAGTATTCATCTCTACAAGATATATGAAAGAAATTTCTAATCAACAACGACAATAATGGATAATTAACTCGCATCCATTGTCATTAACCAAAGTATAATGTAGTACCAAAAGTATTGCCGGAATAGTTAATTAAGCCTAAAGGAGGTAATGGTCCAAGTAAAATTTGATCGCCTATCAATAAGGAAGGGACCGGTTGAAGGATCATTATCATCATTGATCAAAATGTGCACCCATTCTTATGGGACAAGATAGAATCACATTAATTGATTAAGAGGTTTTCGCATAGTAGACATGTTCCACACACAAAAAAAAAAACCCTAAATCTGACCAAAGAGAACAGCTAGAAAGAAAATATTACATAATATTATTAACGAATATGTTTACAATCAACTATAGGATGCCGAGTCTAGGTCAAATATCAGGAAAGGGAAATAGGATTCACTGATGATAAAATTGAGAACATTAATAAAAAGGTCCTATCCTTGACGTCTGAGATGATGACCCAGTTACATATTAAAAAGGCGTAGATGATCTCCCCAGCTACGCAAATATATATATATATATATATATATATATATATATATATATATATATATATATATATATATATATTTGTGTGTGTGTGTACTTGTGCATGCTTGCATGTATGTGAAGTGCTTATTTATGTTTATATTTTCTGTTCATTCATGAGTATACGCGGTTCTACCTACTCAGCAGCATCTCAGCTGCATGTTTTGAGCACATTAATAGTTCCATAAAAACGTTTTTCCAAGACGACAAAGAGCGTACATCAGTGAGTGCATGTGCATGTTTTTCAAATGAGTCATTTACAAGCTTATTGATGTTCATCTTCATTGATTTTCAATTTAGCGAATAATGTAAAATTCGTGTCAACAAGAAATGATCCATTTCAGCCGGCTCTCTCTCTCTCTCTCTCTCTCTCTCTCTCTCTCTCTCTCTCTCTCTCTCTTTGTCCTAAGATTGGCAGTGCTTTTCGATGAACAAAGACATTATGATTATTTTGACTGCATTTTTAATGATTGTGACTGATGGTTCAAAACTAATGCAAGTGAATTTGGTGTTATTCGGTAATGCTTGAAAATGCATGACAAATACTAACATTTTTACCTTATATTACTCTTCCAAATACCCCATATTTCATTTTAATGAGACGACCGCACGAGCATTTATATACTTCCCAGTCCTGTATAATTTGCACTGAAGGTGATACTGTCAAGAAGTCCGTTAAAAAAGCCTCAGGAAAACAAACAAACAAAAAAGTCGAACGTAAACATAAAGCGAAAACAAAAACGAAATCATGCCCAGTCCCAAGAACAACTTTCCAAAGCAATACCAAGAGAAAATAATTGGGAATTAATGGCTAAGAGCTATTTACGAATAAAGAAGGGTCGTCCTTTAGTAAATCAATATTGCCAAGAAACGAAGAGAAATATTCCCGTTAGATCATTGCGCAAGTCGAAACGTCACGAGAATGTTCATGACTAATATCACCAAGTGACGAGGGTTTGATAATATTCCTTTGAGGATTACGTCATTCTGATAGTCGAATTTCATATAACGGGGTCTGTTTTACCTGTTCTAAGGCGTAGCCGCAACTCACCTGGTCATTCAGTTTTCTACCGCTGGAGCAAACATGGTGTTAGATGAGAAACACTGCTAAGTCGAAATTCGTATTAGAATTGTGAGGCAAAATGGATCTTACGGGTCATAAGAGAAATACCAGGTAACCAACGCTCGAGGGGCTTCGCTATCCTTAAACTAGCTACGCTGTAAATTAAAGTCGAGTAGAATAAAGCGTAATTATTATCGGGATGCACGCTAAAGGATTATGAGCGAATCATAATGGCTTTCATCGATAGCCAAGCATTAACCTCGAAAGGAAAGTTGAGAAAAATACACACGCGCGCACACACACACACACACACACACAAATCCAGGCCAGTGCATCCATCCGGCCCGCTAGACACAAAGCAGCGTAGCCCCTTTGTGTGTCAAGGCTAAACTCAAAGTGTTTGGGAACAGGTTAAGTTAGGGATGACGATAGTAATGATGGCTGCGATAATGAAAGTGGCTTGATTGGAATCTAGAAAGGCTTGAGTCATAATTGCTTCTCGTGGGTCGGAGCTATTTCCCCTTTCTTTTATTATTTAATTTACTACCTTTTTTTTTTTTTTTTTTTTTTGGTAGCCAATGAGGATTATTAACATACCACTAACATAGTACCGTTATGCAGGAGCGAATCGAAATGGCTAAACATGCTAACACTTTCTAAGAATATATCGTCAAAGGTCAATATAAATAATTCTTATTATCGTAGGTTCTTTTGCTTTCAATATCCTTTAATTGCTTGCAATTACTGCACTGTTCGTTGTGCAGCTGAAGTTAAAAAGACACTGGATGACTGTTCATTTTCCCTACTGGAAATTCTCCCCTATTAAATAATTCCCCTGCGCTCCATTAGGTTGGAAAACACCTCGACGTGGTTACCGAAAACGAAATAATATTCACAAAACTTTATACCGCGAAAGAAATAAGGGATATTAAGTAAAGGATTTTTAAAAGTTAAGTCATATGAAAATTCCCTCTTTACGTATCTGTCTCTATATATCTCTTTGTGTATCGATTGTTCTTTCAGTCTTTTGGTATCACATAAAATATTAATCACAAACGTTCTTACAAAGCTGCTAGCATATATTTTCTGTTGTAACCACTTCCATCCTGTATTTGAAAAGAAGACAACGAAAAATTTTCATGAATTTTTCATTCTGCAGATTTTTATTTTCAGTGCATGTGCTGGCTAAAGGAAATGACAGAATTGAGAAATAAATATTCACAAATCTTAGAGGTATCTATATTGTTTATATGATAATTTTTTTCTATTGTGTTCCTAATTTTATCTACAAACCTGATACACTGCATAGTTTTAAGAGATACTATTTTTACTCAAAGTTATTAAAATTAAATTCCCTTCAACAATTGACGAACAACTGAATATGAATCATTATCATTATCAAAAAACAACACGTGGGAAAAAAGAAAAAAAAGATATAGTTGCGTCAATCGAAGGCAATTCTATTTGCATTTTCCTTAAGCAATCGAAGGCAATGCTTGCACTGGCTGTCTTCGAGGCAAGAGAACAATTGAGCTTCGTTTCGCCTGACATTTAAGATGCTTATACCGCTATTAAACCCTCCCAGGGTATATATCGAGACGGGTCTACTTTCTACACTACACTTTATGCTTATTATGAGGTTCTAGAGAGGGGGAGAGAGAGAGAGAGAGAGAGAGGGAGGGAGGGAGGGAGGGAGGGAGAGGATACCTCTCTACTTGATAGCCTAGAGAGATAAAAAACTATGTGATTTTTTTTATTTCTTTTCGATTTTTCAGTATAACAAGCTATCGTTATTTGTTTCGTGTATACGCACACACATACAAAGACACACACACACACACACATATATATATATATATATATATATATATATATATATATATATATATGTGTGTGTGTGTGTGTGTATGTATATATATATATATATATATATATATATATATATATATATATATATATATATATATGTAAATATATATTTATTGTCAAGACGTCTTTGATAATCATATTTAAACTCGAAATACAAGATATGAAAAATGAAAGGTAAACATATTCAAGATAAGAGGTCGCCCTTCAAATGTGTCTCTATAAATGGCAAGTTTGTTCATCGCCTGAGGGAAAACATTCCTTCAACACTTTCTTTTTTGTTTTAAGTGGCCCAGCCAGGTTTGGTTTGGTTTATCAAGCCTCAGACTCCAAGACTAAGCTTTAGGATGAGAAAAAATGATAGTGCAATGATAGAGTGGTTCATTACACATCATTTCTTATGTCGAACTTAGTTGTTCATTTCTACAGATCTCACTTCCAGTAACATTCGGCATTGCCTAGGGTGTCTCGAATATTTCAAGTGAAGAATAATTTTAAAACTTGTGCTTAAATTAATATTATTTTTCTTTGTTAGCTTTATTAATGCAGATTCATAGAGATTTCATGAAACGATATTTTCACATCTTGTAATTAAACTATTGTGGAAACAATCAATGCTATTCTTCGGCAA
>NC_087221.1:45804909-45872409 GCF_015104395.2 Macrobrachium nipponense
TCAAAGGAGTCTGCTATGGAACGCCAGGGCCTTTTACGGGAAGCTTTGAATGGCTTCGATTCTTTCTCTTGACAGGCAAGACGTTAATTGTTTACGTTGAAAGAGAGAGAGAGAGAGAGAGAGAGAGAGAGAGAGAGAGAGAGAGAGAGAGAGAGAGAGAACTTGTACGTCCTTTGGTAAATACACTTCCTTAATCAATTTAGGAGTTCAAACTGATTATTTGTTTGCAACTTGACAGGACTGTCGAGGGAAAAAAAACTGATTGATGCTCACTGTGAACAAGCTCTAGCTATCATCTCTCTCTCTCTCTCTCTCTCTCTCTCTCTCTCTCTCTCTCTCTGTCTCAGGCGTGTTTGTGTGGGTGTAGGTCTGGAACATTTCCTGTTTTGTTCTTAGTTACTGTGCAATTATGTGAGAACACACATTACAACCGCGCATTCAAATGCACAAACACACACATACACACACACACAAACACACACACACACACACACACACACAACACATATATATATATATATATATATATAAGTCTATCACATTACCGTGATTCATATTCATATATCGAACTACAAATCTCCTTTAATATCTAATTCGCTCTACCTCGGAATTAATATATTTTCATATATGTTTAACCGAGGGGGAATTTTATTAAGCGATAATAGAATTGGCGATCGACAGGCGCGAACCAGCGACCTCTCAATTCCAGGACTGGCAGTGAAACCTTAAACCACCCCGACACCGGTGTCGGGGTGGTTTAAGGCTTCACTGCCAGTCCTGGAATTGACCTACCAATCAGCCACATGAATACGATAAAAGTAACCGATTCTAAACTTATCTCGCATCACTTACTAAGTTTAGACCAAAGTGAGAAGCAGTGCAATGTGTGAATATTTAATTATCTAATGAATTCACATTATGATCGTAAATCTAAGCTTTCCTTTTTGCATTAACTGATAGTAGAAGGAAATCCTTGAGTAAAACAAGCAAAAATAATAACGAAATAATCATCCTTTAAGAAACTTTAATGTTCGATAATAAGGGTTTCCGTAAATAAATAATGATACATATGTATTGCTTTCATTGATATTCTAAAATCATCATTCATCCATTTCAAAATGGATATTAACAATTTGATTATTTTTATACAGGAAAAAAGCAGAAGAAACGTAGACGCTAAGTATAATTTTCTTAATTACAAATAAGAAGGAAAGCGAAGGAATAAGTGTATCCTACGAAGGAAGGGTTGATTATATATAACTAACGACTCCCAAAAGGCCAAGTGACACCATGATGCATTATCTAATTTAGACACTCATAATACGACACTTTATCTTACGCCGGTACTCTCATTGTTGTGGTAGTCTCTCTCTCTCTCTCTCTCTCTCTTACTTATCTTACATGGGCACTCTCATGTTGCGGTAGTCTGCTCTCTCTCTCCTCTTCAATTGATCTTACGAGGGCACTTCATGTTTTTGGTGGTAGTTCCTCCTCTGTCTCTCTCTCTCACTTTATCTTAGAGGGCACTCTCATTGTTGAGGTAGTCTCCCATCTCTCTCTCTCTCCTCTCTCTCTCTCTATCTTACAGGGTGCACTCTCCAATTGTCGGTAGTCTTGCTCTCCTCTCTCTCTCTCTCTCTCAATTTATCTTACGAGGGCACTCTCATGTTGTGGTAGTCTCCTCTCTGTCTCTCTCTCTCACTTTATCTTAGAGGGCACTCTCATTGTTGAGGTAGTCTCCTCTCTCTCTCTCTCTCTCTCTCTCTCTCTCTCTCTCTCTCTCTCTCTCTCTCTCAGGAGAGATTAGCCAAGAGCTCTCTCATTAACAGGCTCATTTGCTCAGTTGTATTTGAACACAAGATGAATCTCCCTGCCAGTCCGGTATTCCTTTCGTTTCTTGTGTTAGCGAATCAGTAAGCCGGATGGACATGTCTAAACACTTGAAGCCAACGAGCTCTAATGCTTAGGGCGTGTGGGGGGAAGACAGGACGACTTAAGTGGAGACCGCCACCAGTAATCCAACTCCTTTATCAGCATTGTGTACGGAAGGGTGTGTGAATGAATATATATATATATATATATATATATATATATATATATATATATATATATATATATATATATATATATATATGTGTGGAATAACTTGATCACGAAGTATATAAAACGTGATGCTATGTATAAATAAAGGTTTTTTTTTGCCACGAAGGAAAAAAATGGAAAAACGAATTAGCCGAGTACTTTCGGTCCTATTCGGACCCTCAGTAAAGGGTCTGAATAGGACCGAAAGTACTCGGCTATCTCGTTTCGTTTTTTCATTTTTTTCCTTCGTGGCAAAAAAACCTTTATATATATATATATATATATATATATATTATATATATATATATATTTAATCTCTTACAAAGAATAAAAGGACCTCATTTGAGATAATATTCCCACAAGTTTTCAAGTTCACAAGGACTAATCTGTCCCCATCGTAAGGTTTTATATATATATATATATATATATATATATATATATATATATATATATATATATATATATATATATATATATATATATATATATATATATATATATATATATATATATATATATATATATATATATATATATATATATATGTATGTATATATACATATATATATATATACATATATATATATATATACATACATACATACATATATATATATATATATATATATATATATATATATATATATATATATATACATTTCAATTATAAGAATTAGGGAGAAAATAATAAGAATGATATTTATATTCCCAATTTTCACATTATTCCTCATTATACGCACGCAAAAAACTTTATCACCAGATATATATATATATATATATATATATATATATTATATATATATATATATATATATATATATATATATATATAAAACAAAATTTGAATCGGGTACAATTACCGCGAAAGTTCCCAGACACCTACAACACATTAGGAATGTCAAAAATAAAAGGCTGTAATGAATTAAAGTACCTCGTCACGTGTGCTGATAGCCGGATAAACTAAACAGGAGGGTATGAGGTGGCATCTATAAACGCAGGCAGGCCAGGTGGGAATCGGGTGGTGTCACAGACTTCAGCCATCATGATTATTCAAGAAAGAAGAAGAAGAAGAAGAAGAAAGAAGAAGATAAGAAGAAGAAGAAGAAGAAGAAGAAAGAAGAAGGGATTCTCTCTTATCTGACGCCAATTTAGTTAGCTAATCGTTTCCCACGGTGGACACCAACGTCTAATTTAAGAGAAATCAGGATACTCGCGTAATTGGAAGACGTTACGTGATAGCTTTTGCAAATGCATGAGGCCTAAGGCTGCGTGGGTACAAGCAATAGCTCTGCGCTTGCGTGTGTGCATGCGCTTGCGCCCCAAGTGTCTACGGGTGATTTCAGTGTAGATTTAAGTCGATTTTGACTTTGTGTATTTTCTTTTTTCTTTTCTTTTTTTTGTCTGTAAATGTTTTATCAGCGTTTTTTTTATTTTATTTTAATTCTAGAACTCTTACTGCTTGTAATCATGGATTATGAATGTTGGAATAAATATGTACTCGAAAACCATTCCTGTCTGATGTTTAGAGGTGCATGCACACTCGCGCGAGCGTAATGTCTTTACATATATATATATATATATATATATATATATATATATATATATATATATATATATATATATATATATATATATTTATATACATATATATATATATATATATATCATATATATATATATATATATATATATATATATATATATATATATATATATATATATATATATATATATATATATATATATATATATATATATATATATATTAAGCCACAAAGAAGGGTATCCGATCACCTTCAATCTTATCGGCACCGTCACTCTGAAGTGTTTAAATAAAAGTCAAGAGAAATCATAACAATCACTATAACATTACATTAGGTCTTTCAGCGGCACAGAGAGAGAAAAAATCTATACATTGCACCATTCTCTCGAACTGGAGGAAAGTGGGCGATGCAAGAGAGAGAGAGAGGAGAGATAAAAAAAAGACCTTTTTAACTGTTTAATTCCTTAGCTCTGGGCCTCTGGAAGATTTCAGAGCGCCCCTTCCATAAATCATTTCGCAAAATAGTAAAACACGCACGTACACGCTGCCAGTGAGCCTGGAGGGAGGCAGTACCTCACAAGTCAAGGTCCAATTACTTAGGAAGAATACAGCCCTCAGAAAACTGCGGGGCCACTGAGCGTGATTTAGCTCTCGTCTGCTAATCATGTCTTGTAAGCTCCATAATGCCACGACGAGAGATGCGAAGGAGAACATCAGATAGTAATTGGAAGAAGTAAACTACGAGGTGGAAGTGTGCAAGAACGGCGCTTATTGCCGGTAAAGATAACACGTCCGGCCTCTGTAAATTTCTAAAACACAGCTTTTAGTGTAAAACTCGGAGGTCGTAATGATTCTTACCCTGGTTGACGTAAAGGAAAAAGAAAGAACTATGCCAGCGCATCATTAATAAGAATGATTTCGGTCTGGAAGCTACAATTAGCGATGACGGAGTGCAGGCGCGCTTTTTAGGCTCATAACGAGCAGCTGAATAACTGGAACAGAACTAGTGCCATAAAAGATACAGGAAGGTTGCACCACAGGAAGCCCTGAAAAAAAAAAGTCGATGCAGCTCTAAAAATAAATAGTCTGAATGTTTATGATGTATGAGACTTAAAATGCAAATGAGCATGATATGACATTCTTGAAAGCCATCATAAAATACACTAGGAAATCTGAATGCTGGAAAACACATCAGGTTTGATAGTAATAAAATACCAGACTAAGCAGATTACAGATTACTAGCCAGGAAACCACACTACTGAAAAAAAGGTGATCTCAAATGATTCCTTATCTCGGGGTAGAATTAAATAACATCCATACAATACACTGTAGGAAATCTGAATGCTGGAAAACACCTCAGATTTGATAATAATAAAATACCACACTAATTACTGATTTACAACCAGGGAACCACTATCCTGGAAAAAAATTATCTCAAATGATTGCTTATCTCGGGGTAAGATCAAATAACATTCATAAAATACTCTTGGAAATCTGAATGCTGGAAAACGCATCAAATTTGATAATAATAAAATACCAGACTAAGCGGCTTACAGATCACTAGCCAGGGAACCATAATACTGAAAAAAGAATAAAAAAAAATGATCGCAAATGATTCCTTATCTCGGGGTAAGATTAAATAGCTTTCATACAATACACTGTAGGAAATCTGAATACTGGAAACCACATCAAATTTGATAATAATAAAATACAAGACTAACCAGATTACAGATGACCAACCAGGGAACCAAATACTAAAAAACAAAAAGAAAACTATCTCAAATGATTCCTTATCTTTGAGTAGGATCAAATACCATTCATAAAATACACTTGGAAATCTGAATGCTGGAAAACACATCAAATTTGATAATAATAAAATACCAGACTAAGCAGATTACAGATCACTAGCCAGGGAACCACAATACTGAAAAAAACCGATCTCAAATGATTCCTTATCTCCGGTAAGATTAAATGGGAAGCCCGAATTCCACGGAGGCAGTCAAAATAGAATTAAGGACGAGTCGAAGACTATGATTGGGGTAACGACGCGATCATCTGCGACGATTTGATTGGTGCAAAGGCTCATGATGATGTGAAGGTGCGATGTCTGAAATTGCTGTGCTGACGCTTTGTATTACGATGTTTTCGCGCGTTGATGCTAATGGGGGCTACGGGGATGACTGACGTGTTAGCTAAAACACAGGAGGAAAAGAGAGAGAAAATTACAATCAATGAAAACTCGAGAATATGGAGGAAATAGTCAATTTTCTTACAGATGAGGGGTCGTTCAGTATCTCCGGATATCCACTGCAGAGATTAGAGGGTAAACGAAGGAAAATTTAGACAATCAAAGAAGGAATTTTTTACTGATTATTTAGGATTACAGTTCAATTCCTTTGTACTTAGTCTATATTTGTACTAGATTTACTTCATGGGAAACAAATGGCAAAATTAATAATACTGAGAACCAGATGCAAATAATACTTATGACTAGATTCGAGACAAAAATTCTCTTTTGTGATCAACTAAACATACCTGGAAAGATATATATATATATATATATATATATATATATATATATATATATATATATATATATACATGTATATATATATATATATATATATATATATATATATATATATATATATATATATACTTCACCATCTTGGCTACTTTGATATCTGCCAAAGAACTGTATGTTTATAAGTATCATTCACAACGAATTTAACCACATGATGTATATGCAGAATCTGTGACATTAGTGGGTCTATTCTAAGACAACGGAACGAAAGCAATTAGTATTTTACAGAAAATTAACAACCACCAAAAACTGACAAGGACAAGAATGAGGCTGGAATCAGAAAAAGTATTTCAGTTATTTTTTCAAAAATACCATTTTAATTACGGCTTGTGATTCGCAGAACACTGAACACTGAAACTTATAATAATGACCTTAAGATAACTTAATATTATGTTCAGACCAAGTTATGTTGCTTGAAGCCTTCTCGAGACCATTAAAGTTTATAAGCAGCTCCTCGAAAATTTCTTGCTTGATGACAATGCATGTGTTCACAACAGTTTTAACATTAACAACTAACTCCTTCTTCGTTCAAATGAATTAACGAAAGTCACCTCGATTCAAAACAGTTCATTTCCAAAAGTAGTCGTGACCTTTGCCCTTTGAAGATGAGAAAGAAATGAGAGGTACTCCTGGACGCTTATTATGATAATCATACATGGCATTTAATTCGGACACTGAAATAGAGACAGATTTCTCCTTTTAAGGGAATTACTGATTGCCACCTCAAATTGTATGTTGGTACTGCATTACGCTGATGACCACATCTTCGCCAAAGCTACGTTGGGTCATTACGAAGCCTTTGATTTGCAACTGGTTTTTATTGCAGAGTCAGGGAAGCAATATCGGGATGCACAGCCTCAAGGAAGGAACTTACTAGACGTTAGCGCTAATGTCAAGTGGCATACGACAACCCAGGCAAATGACAAGGTCAATCCTTTTGAATTTAGAAGCATCAAAGGTCATGAGAGGGGCTGTTTTGTAGCTTTGTTCGTTTATAAAGAAAATTGTAGACCTCTTCTCTTACACCTGGTTAGATGTGTAGGTGATCGGCCTTGTTATTTTACTGTCTTTCAACAATACAAGAGTATTTTACATCTATTCTTGATAGTATGAATAAAATACTTTGCATATATACATTCACACACACATACACACACACATATACACACTCACACACACACACATTTATATATATATAGTATATATATATATATATATATATATATATATATATATATATATATATATATAAATGTGTGTGTGTGTGTGACAGCAAAAATATCAAGCTCATTCCATTCTGTCTGTCATTAACCTTACACAATACTTCATTCACCTATATCAAGACCTGGCAGGTAAAATAAAAGCAACTACAGTGGTTATTTTTTGATGCAGAGATTATAAAGAAATCCCCTTCCTTTGTAGGAGTTGATAAAGAGATTTACCAAATCAATAAAACGTCCGATGAACGACGGAGAACAAAAGCAACTGCGTGGTTAACGAGAAGCATTGACAGGTACCTGCGATAACACATCTCAGCCTTGTGTACCATGATTAAACGGTACGTTACTGTGTACGACCATTCTGCTGTGGCGGTGGTGCTGGCCGAGAGCAACGTCGGCTTCCCTTAATTAAAAAAGTTTCTGCAAAACTTTTATCCTGACCAATTAAATCTCTCCCCCACCTTTCATTTTTCATTTAATTCTTTTTTTATTTTTTTTCCTTCAGTTTGTTGAGCTGGACGGGCAGCGGAGTGGCCCAACTCATCAGCCTTTGTATCTGAGAAAGATCTGTCAGGTCATTATTGTTTTGTTGCGAGTAACAACACAAAACATCTTTCATATTATATAACAGATGGGATGAATTTACACTGCCCTGCCCAAGGTACTATTACCCTCATGGAACGAGGATTATTCTTAATAACTCGCAGGCTGCTTTGAGTAAAGTAACTGTTCCTTTGTTTTTGTTTTTTTTCGTTGTTTTTATGAACTGTCATTGCTCTGCAAGCATGTGCAGATATATGGAAACTTAGGGATTCCATTCGGATTCAGAATTATATACAATATCTTAAAATTGCTGAAAGAAATTGATGTCAGTGGCCGTTACTGCTTAAGCCATATATGTTTCCTCTTCAGTTTCATGGAATTTACAAAAAAATCGTTGAAGGAGGCTGACTAACATTTAAATGACTATTCACCATGAAAGCTCAACATCATCAAAATACATTTCTAAACCAAGGAATGATGATGCTTCTCTTGCATTGTTTCCCAAACAAGCAAAACCACTTTTGGAACGACGAACCACCTGGTACTCGGAATCAAGCGCTCTGTTCTTAATTGTAAATTATTTTCTCTTGAGAGCAATTGGAGAGACGACCCGACGAAACTCTCAGTCCTTGCTGACTCTTGCTGTAGTATCTCCCAGACTCCGCTGAGCCCTCTGGGGGTGTACCGAAAGCGAGAATCCACGTTTCCATTATAATTCCACACATGACGTTCGAGGCTGAAGTAATGGGAGGGACGTGTCCCCAGGGTTTTGTTGTTGTGGGTGCATCCGTCGGGTTTTCCTGCAGGTCGACGCAAGATTCGCCCACGCCTTATGGCAGTGTTTCGGTCTCCTAGCGCGACCGATGGAGTAACTCGTCCCATTATCTTTCCAGCGAATCATCCGTCAACGACGGCGAGTCGCTCTGAGGTGACAGAAGATGATGTCTATCCGCTCAGTCGCCGAGCTCACCCTCCACTATTCAATTGAGCCCAAGTCTTGAGGATTTTTTAAAGGCATTTTTCCCCCTCTTCACAGCGAGGTGGGGCTACAATTACGAGTAGCTCGTAGCTCCTCCAGCACACAGAGCGGACGGGAGTCGAACACGCAACACCTCGTTCGTTAGGACCATAAAAAGGCGAATGAAGAGCAGCGGCAATTTGTAGCAGCGCTAAAGATGGTGATGAAAGTAATAAGCCACTTGAGTGCGTATAATTAGTTCGTTACTGGTGGTGAACGTTCGCTGGATTTTCTTATAGAATGATCATCAACTTTAATGAGCTGGTTTATGCTCGATGAAGTTGAGTCCCGAGGCCGAGAGTACATACGAACGCGACGGTAAATGGAAATGAAGTACGTTAGTTACTTGAAAAGTAATGGTGCTTATGTTAGCGATATACATATTAGGCTGATAAGAAACCTCTACTTGCAACCACCCCGCCCCCCACCTCCCGGGTGCTCTTCAACTAGAAACCTGGATTACTCCTATAGCAGATTCACATCAACCGTGCATTTGATGTCTAGGCCAGTCCCTTACGACGCGACGCTCCTGAGTGGCTGTTGATAAGCCAATGACAGGGCTGGAAACTCTCAGTCTCTCGAGAGAGTTCACATAGGCAGGATGTATGTTCCACCTCTCCTGAAAGACATACCTCAGGAGAGATGCAACATACATCCTGCCTATGTGAACTCTATCGAGAGACTGAGAGTTTCCAGCCCGGTCATTGGCTCATCAACAGCCAATCAGGAGTCTTTCAGGAAAGATGGAACATACCTTCTGCCTATGTGAACTCTCTCGAGAGACTGAGAGTTTCCGGCCCTGTCATTGGCTTATCAACAGCCAATCAGGAGCGTCGTGAGGGACTGGCCTAGACATCAAATGCAAGGTTGATGTTAATCTACTTTAGTATACTATTCGTCTGTGAGGTGGTCATCTTTCTCTCGCTTGCGAGTCGTACAGGACGTCTGGAGTTCTGCAGATGCATTTGGGAAGGAGCTTTTCATCTCGGCTTTACGAGTATCTCCGAAGACGCGGAGCCAACAATTAATTTGTCGACGGTCGAAATCTTCGCTTACTTCATCTCAGGAGTGATGCTTTATCAAGTCTTTCCATCTTAATAGGGGTTATCTGGAAAAAAGTGCTTAATTGCTCCCCCCCCCCTTCATATTTTCTTATTATTAGCAGCCATAATTTGTTCTTATGAGCTGAGTTAGGCCAATATCATTAAGAAAGGATTCGCCGTGATTATTTCATGAAATAGGATCTGGAATTAAAAACCTGAAATAAATTCAGTGATGCTGATTCTAGGAATTTGCAGATAACATTTCATGAAGCTTCACAAGATGGAAAAAATGAGGGTTAGGCAGAGAGAGAGAGAGTGAGAGATAAAATTTAGGCCAAAGGCCAGGCGCTGGGACCTGTGAGGTCTTTCATCACTGAAGGGTAACTAACAGCGAAAAGGTTTTAAAGTCACAGGGGGAAACCTCGCAGTTGCACTATGAAACAATAGTGAGGAGAGTAAGGTGAAAGAAAGAATATAAACGGAGGTATAATAAATGGAATGAAAGGGTTGGCAGCTAGCGGCCGAAGGGACGCTGCTAAGAACCTTGAGTAATGCCTACAGTGCACTGCATGAGGTGCACTGACTGCACCACCTCCTACAAGGCTTCGACTACGTTGCAGCACGAGAAACTCGAGCAATCTTTCTTTCATTCTGAAATGAGGTTTAAACTCTCCTTGCAAAACCAGCATTCCTTACAAATGACGATGTTTTGCAAGCCCTTATAAGAAGAGAGAGTACGGGCATATGACCTAAGGTTAAAAATCTTCCAAAGAGACAAATCAGAAATCTGCCTCGTACCCAAATATTGACAGGTGAGACTAATTAGCCTTACCTGGAGGGGACAGAGTAATGTAGGTACATGATTTCGTCATTAGTTTTCAGAAAATATGAAATCATATCCTGAAGATACAGCAGAAAGCTATGATATTTTTTTTTTTTTGTCAGTTTATAACGTGAATGGTTTTTTGCCTGCGATATTCATTACAACAATTCCTCTTGGAAATTCCCCTTAAACTAGATCGTACATTGCGTTTGATTTACTTTGTTATGCTGTACACTTTTCAGTTCCTTTCTTTTCGTCATGTCTCCACATAATCTCCTCATAAATTTGTAAAATTAAGCGAAAATAGAGTGAAATATTATGCTAGTTCAGAGTGGGGTAGTCATCGGCTGATAATGTACCTCCTCTTTACAAACTGGTGCGCCTCAAAGTATTATGCATTAAATAAGCATTCTATCTTTTTTATGGGGAATTTTATTATCACTGCGTATTGGTGCTACAGTTCAGCACATCTGGTTGCTCTCGGCGGGTAAAAGATGATAAAGTACCAATTGTGAATGGGAAAGATCTCTGTTAAAATACAACTAACGAAAAACTGACCAACAAGAGACCATCAGCCGGTGCTCCAAGTCTAATACAAGGAAACATGAGCCTACCACCACGAACCAATCTGATAGTATTTTTACGTCAAAATGCAGTAGCTACCTATTTCAACGGGTTATTTAAGAGATAAATAACCCTCTGAAGAAGGCAGCTACTGCATTTTAACACGTGAATATAGTATCAGTTCCCCGTTATGTTAGGATGGAAGGTATGAATGAAAAGTACAACCCAGAGGTACCTTAGACGCCGAAGCTCTGAGCCTACTACAAGAAAACAGGAACCTACCAGAGCGAACCAATATGATACTATTTTTACGTCAAAAATTCAGTAGTTACCTCTCTCAAGGGGTTATTTAAGAGATAAATAACCATTTGAATGAGGCAGGTACTGCATATTTGACGTCAATATAACATCAGCTCCCCATTATGTTAGGATGAAAGATATGATTGAAAAGTACGACCCAGAGGTACCTCTCTCTTGTCTTAAAAATCTCTCTCTCTCTCTCTTGTCCCTCCCGAGAAAAGATTTATGAAAGAGACTGCAGTACCGTCCGTGGACAACGCCCGGCCGGTCATTTATCAGCGATCTTTTGCCGAGTCTTCAATAAATGGAACATCTTTGTTTCACTAACGCGAGCGGGCCATGCTCGCATTATTAAACGGCAATAAATCTCGCCGAGTAACGGACTGACAAATGGGGCGCCCCGAGCTTCACTGTTACTTATTTGGAATAATCTTTCAATCTTTCAATTAATCTGCTAATCTTCATTTTGCCGGTTTTATAAAGACGGTTATTCAATTTGACCGCAGAGGAACTTTACTTCATGAGTTTGGACGATATTCTTCTCAAACGTAAAAAAAAAAAAAAAAAAAAAGATGTCTTAAAAAGTAATCTCCAAAAAGCTACTTTTTCTTCTTTTCGGGTTTGACAGCTATTCCTCTCAGACGTAAAAAGACATTCTCTTACAAACTAATCTCCAAAACGGTCCTTTTATTAGTTTATTTAAAAAGAAAACTATTGTGCGGTTTTGTCTGTCCGCCCGCACTTTTTCTGTCCGCCCTCAAATCTTGAAAACTATTGAGGCTAGAGAGCTGCAAATTGGTATGTTAATCATCCACCCTCCAATCATCAAGCATGCCAAATTGTAGCCATATACCCTTGATAGTGCTTATTTTATTTAAGGTTAAAGTTAGTCTTAATCGTGCTTCTGGCAACTATATAGGCCAGGCCACCACCGGGCAGTGGTTAAAGTTTCGTGGGCCGCGTCTGATATAGCATAATACCGAGACCACCGAAAAGTAGTATAATCGGTAGCAGCTGTACAGAAAGCTCGGTTTTTCAGAGAATTTTTTACTTGTTTCTTCTTCTTCTCGAAGAAGATGCCCACTTAGTCTTCTTAGTCTTCTAAAGCATCTTCTTCCTATTCAATAAACGTGTTCGCGGGATGAATTATGAGAAGGCAGGCATTCACTTATTTCTTTCAATTCTTCTTCAAGACTAATAATTTACGAGAGATTTCACATAAATGCATTCAAACTGACTCGTAACGTTTATCCGATCCAAAGTTCTCAGCACAAAAAAACCCTTAAGCAAATTTGTTCCTTTTGCCCCTTTTTGCTCTTCGTGTTAAATTTAAGCACGATGAATTGCAGCTGAAATTCTCTCTCTCTCTCTCTCTCTCTCTCTCTCTCTCTCTCTCTCTCTCTCTCTCTCTCTCTCTCAGCAAATTAAGACGAGGCGCTAATTGAAGTCACTGAATTAATATCGGGCTTGCTGACTATCAATCATTTCGGTTTTCAGATTAACAAATCAGCAATTGCATCTTGATAAATGGACACGTTAGCGTAGAGTAAGCAATGTAAAAGATCTCTTTGCTTCTTAAAATAGTTAACGAATATATCGAGGCGATATTTCTTAAAAAAGCATTAAATGTCATCCTGTTATGGAACTATATTTAAAGGAATACTGAAAATACAGTTAAATTATTATTATTATTATTATTATTATTATTATTATTATTATTATTATTATTATTATTATTATTATTACTATTATTATTATTATTATTATTATTATTATTATCATCATTACTCTCATTATTATTATTACTAGCAAATTACGGGGTGGTGGAGGGCGGGGGGTTAGGAAGAAACCCCATTATAAAACATCTTAGGGGTCCCCACTATAACCCTGCCAAGTTTCGTGCCCATCGGACCAGCCGTTTGGCCGTGATTGAATGACAGACGGACGGACAGACGTAACGCCCATTATAGTAAGGTTTTTATTATTTTATTATTATTATTATTATTATTATTATTATTATTTTATATAGCAGGCAGGGCGTGCACAATCTGTGGGTAGGTCGATAAGCAAGGATTTTAATTGGTCGTAGGTTCGTGACGAAATCTGTCCCTGAGGCGTTGAGATCCTTATTATTATTATTATTATTATTATTATTATTATTATTATTATTATTATTATTATTATTATTATTATTATATATTATTATTTTTTCTTTTGTCTATCACAGTCCTCCAATTCGACTGGGTGGTATTTATAGTGTGTGGTTCCAGGTTGCATCCTGCCTCCTTAGGAGTCCATCACTTTTCTTATTATGTGCGCCGTTTCTAGGATCACACTCTTCTGCATGAGTCCTGGAGCTACTTCAGCCTCTAGTTTTTCTAGATTCCTTTTCAGGTATCTTGGGATCGTGCCTAGTGTTCCTATGATTATGGATACAATTTCCACTGGCATATCCCATATCCTTCTTTTTATTTCTATTTTCAAGTCTTGAGTACTTATCCATTTTTTTGTCCCCCTTTCTTTCTCTTCAACTCTGGTGTCACATGGTATTGCGACATCAATGAGTGATACTTCTTGATTTTGTCAATCAACGTCACGTCTGACCTATTTGCACGTATAACCCTATCTGTTCTGATACCATAGTCCCAGAGGATCTTTGCCTGGTCGTTTTCTATCACTCCTTCAGGTTGGTGCTCGTACCACTTATTACTGCAAGGTAGCCGATGTTTCTTGCACAGGCTCCAGTGGAGGGCTTTTGCCACTGAATCATGCCTCTTTTTCTACTGGACCTGTATAAGTGTCGGACATTCGCTTGCAATGGGTTTATGGTTTCATTTTTCGTATTGCACTTCCTACATATGGGAGAGATGTTATTTACATCTATCGTTCTTTGAACATATCTGGTTCTTAGGGCCTGATCTTGTGCCGCTGTTATCATTCCTTCAGTTTCCTTCTTGAACTCTCCCTTCTGTAGCCATTGCCATGTGTCATCGCTGGCTAGTTCTTTAGTCTGTCTCATGTGTTCGTGCAATGGTTTGTTGTGCCAGTCCTCCGTTCTGTTTGTCATTCTCCTGTCTCTGTATATTTCTGGGTCTTCGTCTACTTTTATCAGTCCTTCTTCCCATGCACTCTTGAGCCACTCGTCTTCACAGGTTTTCAGATATTGCCCCCGTGCTCTGTTCTCGATGTCGACGCAGTCCTATATACCAAGTCCTCTCCCTCCTTCCTTTTGTCGTCTTATCAATATTATTATTATTATTATTATTATTATTATTATTATTATTATTATTATTATTATTATTATTATTATTATTATTATTATTCTTTCATTCAGCTGAATTTTCCCACTACATATAGAACTGGGAATGAATCTGAATTCAGACAAGCATATCAATACATGGATAAATGATTATGCAAATGTACTTACACGGTAAACGAACCTGTTAAGCATAACTGAAACCCTGCTACTAACTGCTTTTGTCGCTGTTCAGTATACTACAAACGCTACCGACGGAATGCTGCATTTTATCGCTCTTTAATAGACTCCCGCGTAGATAATTGCTGTCCGTATTCTCTCCTCAAAACCGTTAATTCCCCACCTGCTTATCAATACTGCATCCCGTCTTGGAGTAACTGCCTGATTTTTAACATTCCTTGAAGTTTTTTTCTTTATTATTTTTTCTCACTTTAAGCGATTCCAGATATCGTAAACGTTACCTGTTTTATTTATTGATTCTTCTTTTTCCATACTTGCAACCCCATCCTCCCATGACCTGTGTTTACTCTCTATGGCTATTGATAACCATCATGTCATCGGTATACTAAAGGGTTTCCATATAATTCATTTAAATATTTTCATTATAATGAAATGAAGTTTGATGTTTAATATTGTACGCTGTACATCTAAATTGTTTAGATATTGTTACTCACGATCACACTATATGGGCAACATAAACATCGGTTGGTTGCTTCAAGTTCAGAGGTCCACAGAAGGCCCTTCCACACATTACCACACATACAAGACACCTTTTAAGCGAGAGCTAGAAGCCGCCTTGAGGCAGGCTTAACCTAAACTAATCAGCACTTCAATTATTCTCAGGTTATAAGAAGGCGGCTACGCAACTTAAGAGCAGATTAACAGTTCTGCCGTTGCAAATAAATAGAGAAATAAAAGACAGATGCATTTCTTTTTTCATTCTAGCTTTTGCGGTGACATGCGAAAACAAAAGTTATTTTTCGGGCTGCCTTTGTGAGACATCTGCGTCAGATTCCATTTACAGAAACGACGTGAGCCTTCTTCTCCTGACCTATTAACCGCCCATCAAGAGCCTCTCTGTGACCGCGGTAAAACTAGACTTTTTTTGTGACTAACGGCGGGATTTTAAATTTTACTCTGTGCCTAGTTTTCGTATCAAACGAAAATCGGATTTTAATACGAGTTCGCCAGTATGCGGAGAATAATTTTTCGAAGTGTGTGAAAAATATAGCTCTTGTTATTCATGCCTAGTTTTCGTTATTCAATAAAAAAGGAAAAAAATCTTTTAATACAATCGCACCAGTAAGCGGAGGATATTTTCGAAGTGTATGGAAAATAAAAACTCTTGGTATTCATGCCTAGTTTTCGTATTAAATAATCAAAACCGATTTTGATACGAGTGTAGAGAATATTTTCTAAATGTTTGACATATATGTACAACTTTTGATCACACTAAGAATGTACATTTTGCTTTAAGATTCCCTTAACCTTACCTGTAAAGCAAAATAGAATATCTCTTTGCAATTACAGTATTTTTTTTATTTTTGCTGGAGACTACCTGCGGAAAATTACCTCCAGGCCTAACACTAACTCCATATATCTTTATTTCCCAGAATCTATTGACAGAGAATTTTAGGATAATCACCTCCAGGAATAAAACTAACTCCATATATCTTCATTTCCCAGAGTCTATTGATAGATAACTTTAGGAATATTACCTCCAGGAATAACACTAACTCCATATATCTTTATTTCCCAAAATCTATTGATAGATAATTTTAGGATAATTACCTCCAGGAATAACACTAACTCTAGATATCTCTATTTCCCAGATACTATTGATAGATAATTTTAGGATAATTACCTCCAGGCCTAACATTAACTCTACATATCTTCATTTCCCAGAATCTATTAATAGATAATTTTAGCATAATTACCTCCAGGAATAATACTAACTTTATATATCTTTATTTCCCAGAATCTATTGATAGATAATTTTAAGAATAATACCTCCAGGAATAACACTAACTCTACATATCTTTATTCCCAGAATCTATTGATAGATAATTATAGGAACATTCAAATAAAAAACAATTTAATTAATTTTTCCTTTCCCACGCCGAGCTACGAACCCAAAGCAAGGTGAGAAATGCGATCAGAGATTAGCCAACAGCTGACAATGAAGGGTAAAGAAAATTTGTATATTTTTAAAGCTCACACGTACATTAAACACACACACACACACACACACACACACACACACACATATATATATATATATATATATAGATATATATATATATATATATATATATATATATATATATATATATATATATATCGGGCAGTGGTTTTTGTACTAATCGCGTATCCCCCTTTGATAAGAGTTCGAAGCTTGATAAGGAAGCATTTGAAATTGTTCCTTGCTTCTATTTTGATTTCTCATTTTGATTTTCAAGGAATTTATGGGAAATCGTTATTCTATATTATATGGAAAAAGAGAAATTCAAAGTTCATTGTAAGTTCGCTGAGTTTCCTTGAATATATGGAAAGTGACCATCGTATTTTAAGTATATTTCGACCAAAAATCAAAAGTAAAATACATAAATAATCCCTGAACATTACGACACAAAGATAGAAGAAATAATCAATTAAGCTCTAGGACACTTATATGACTTCGGCAGATGCATGTACGAGTTCAGATACAATATTCACCTTCGTTATGGTACAGCAGTTAAGTGATAAAGCATCTCTCTTCCTCTCTTCCTTTGGATTATAAAAAAATCTTCTCTAGAAAATAGTCTATTTATTTCATATCCTATTCAGAATTCCACTGATTTAAATATACCGTAAACCTTAGCATTAAAGACCTATATATATATATATATATATATATATATATATATAATATATATATATATATATATATATATATATTTATATATATATATATATATATATATATATACATATATATATATATGCTCTTTTGTTCTCATGCAAGTTTAGTACAAAATCCAGAGACAAATAAAATCACTGTATCATTTGGCGCTGCGTAATCAAGACTGACTTTATCTAGAAGTGAGATTATTTTACAATTCTCGACGGCAGCTGTTCATGCAAGCAAGAAAAATTCCTGCTTATTGAAGAGGGTACAATATCTCGACAATAATCGCCTGGGTATACGTTATAAATGCTTCCACAACAAAGAAAATAGCTATGTTATTAAGAAATAAACCCACAATCTAGTGTAAATGTGTTTATGAAATTACAGTTTCTTAAATGCCAATTATGTGCCTGAGGTCGAATATCTATCGGAGACCAGGAAAATGAAACCGAAAAAACCACATCCGATTCTTATGAGAAAACAAATATTAGAATCTGCAATTTCGCATTGTTCAGGTTGCCAAAGCGAAGTCTGCCTTGTCGCAGCCAGGGAGTCCAGATTGCAAAGGGAGATAGATATGCATTCATGCAATGATTAAACCCAACTGGAAAAATTGGGGGATTAGCAGTCGGAAAGCAAATTGCCTCTTTAGGGAACATCTTTGTTCTTATATATTCTGTAGCGATGCTGTTTTTCAAGCAGTGAAAACGCTGCTCTGTAAAGTCGTGAAAGCATTTTTATTAAGAAACCGTCCTTGAAATATTGCTTCTTTAAAGATATTTTTTATATATTCTGTAGTGATAGTTTTTTAAAGCAGGTAACAAGCAGTTCTGTTCAGGTATTCTGTGTCGTCCAGAATTACGAAAACGGCCGTCACAGAATTACGAAACCCAACACCAATAAAGAATGTATACATATTGCACTACAGTTCTTATATACTCTGAAGTGAAGCTGTTTCTGAAGCAGGTAAGGCACTGCTCTGTTCAGGTGTTCTCGGGCGTCAAGGCAGCATTTTTATCAAAATGAACCGAATTCATAATTGAGATAAAAGCACACTGTGTAATGCAATATACAGACTTGAAAAAAGTGGTTGCATAGGAAGAATATCAACCATAACGGAAATGAGAGCACACTTTGCAATGCAATATGCAGACACTTATAAAAGTATGATCGAAAGAGAATATCAAATTTCGCTCGTGAAATTTAATCCCTCCCAGAGTTCCGCTTTTCCTTTGGCCTCCCGAGAATGATAAAATGAAAAGGTTCTGATAAGAAGCGATGGACCAATTATCATCTGCGCTTCTTAATAAGGATACGGATGTTGATGATGACAAGTGATATCTTCATCTGACGAATCGGGGAGATGATATGAATCTCTCGGTGAGGGGCATAAAGCAAGGCTTTCAAATTTTATTATTATTATTATTATTATTATTATTATTATTATTATTATTATTATTATTATTATTATTATTATTATTATTATTGTTGTTGTTGTTGTTGTTGTTGTTGTTGTTGATGGACAGAACCAGCAAGGCAGCATGGACTTTCAAACTCATTATTATTATTATTATTATTATTATTATTATTATTATTATTATTATTATTATTATTATTATTATTATTATTATTATTATTATACAGAGCAAGTAAGAGACCAAGACGCATGCGTAAAAGGCCAGTAAATTCCTTTGCAAGGTTCCTGAAAAAAATTCCCTGAAGAGGAAAAATGGAAAATACCGAGAAAGAGGAAATAGGAGAAACGTTTAATAAAGCAACGTAGATTAATCGAGAGAAAATAGAGAGACAAGGAAAATAAAGGACACATTTAATGAGACAACATAGATAAACATAGATAAATCAGAGGAAAAAAACATGTTTATGGAAATTGTAAAGACCAACACTAGTCAGACAAAGTAATGATCTAATTAGGTCAATCAAATCAAATAAACACGTTTATGGAACTTTAATTAGCAAATAGCAACTCTAGATAGAAAAACTGAGAAATTCGTGCACAACGCTTCTGATTAGCATTTCCGCCTGTCAGCTTTCGCCGAGAGAGAGAGAGAGAGAGAGAGAGAGAGAGAGAGAGAGAGAGAGAGAGAGAGGAAGCAACAGAAAAGCTTCGTTCCATAGACAAATAGCCGTTGATTTATTATTCAGATGTCCCGCGTAGCACTTACGCCGGATCGTTGCCCACGAGACGATCTTGAAAAGTACCAAGAGCTCCTAAGTGGCTGGTTTATCCGCTAATCATAGAGCATGATGTATTATAATTGAGCAAAGCCTTGATATCAGATGTATAATCGAAAACATTTATTATCTCGCTCCCCAGTGACGTCTGTTCCTGATGTGGGGACGAGATAGCGTCCGAAATAGTTCACCTGGAAATAAATGAAAATGATTTCGCGCTTGCTTCCAAACATCCCCCCCCCCCTCCACCCCCCTACTTCGGTGGTACTACATGAGGCAGAGGGGGTTGTAGGGGATGGGGAAGGGGAAGGGGAGGGGAGATTTTAGGTTTCTCTTCTCTCTCTGCCTTATCTTAATAATGGTGAAAAGTAAAGAAAAGAAGGAGGAAAAGAAAAGCACAAGGTTCGTCTTTCTATATTTTTTTTTAACGTCCCACAAAGGTGAAACAACCAACTACCCATTCCATCGCATGATACGTCGGGTAAATGCTATTTGCTATTTTCCTCGTCTGGCGGCAGATTCAGCCAGAGATGCCTACTTCTTTTTTTTTCGTATTTCCACTGTCGCTGCCACCTTTTGAGTGATAAGCGAATCTATTTTCGCATTGCTTTTGTTATCGCGTTTTTTTCTCTTTCACTTTTTCCTCCAACCTCCAAACGCGACGAGATAAAGAAGGAGAAGAAAAACTTGGTACGAATGAAGTCCGAGAAATTGTCACTTATCCGGAAGATGATCAGACGATGTTCGCCTCACAAGGAGGTCGTCTTCCTACTTACTCCCTGGGCATTGTGGGTACTGACGTGCCCTCGGATTGTGGCCATCCATACCCTCTGATTTCCTCTTTATCAGAATTAAACCCAGGCCGGTTTCTGTTGCATTTCTGTTTTTATTTCTATGATAGAATTTATATATTATCGGCAGAAAATCCGAAGCGTTATTTCGGGGTTTTCTTTCCCTGCAGATCTCAGATTGTTCGCCTGTCATGTATCGGTGTAATTCCACGAAAAGAAGATAAAGATATATATTATATATATGTATATATATACATATATATATGTATATATATATATATATATGTATATATATATATATATATAATATATATATATATATTACATATATATATATATATACAAATTTTCCAGTCGGTATTTTCCATCCTAACGAAAAGATAAGAACAACAGCAACTCTTCGCTTACGGATAAGTCAGCGCTGGAAGACAGTACGAGAAATGATGAACACGAAACGGAATTTTTTTTACTGTGAGGAATTATTCTTTTTTGAAGGATGCCCTCGCAGTCGATGTCCCAGAGCAAGGTATATGCCTCCAGGTGACCTCCTCTTGAAGCCGGGGCAAGGTGAACGCTCCTCTGATGTCATCATAATGTGACTTAAAAGGGTCTCAGAGGACTCATCGTAGATGTGTATATATATATATATATATATATATATATATATATATATATATATATATATGATTCCTTTCTTTTTAACAATAACAAAAGTAATCGTAGATATATATATATATATATATATATATATATATATATATATATATATATATATATATATATATATATATATATGATTCCTCTCTTTTTTAACAATATCAAAACTAACCGTAGAATAATAAATAAATAAATAATATAAATAATAAATGTATTTATGTATATATAAAATAGGAAATGTAATAAAACTATCCTGCCAAAGTTTAATTATCGCTAAAAGGACTACAGATATATGATGAAACTGCATCGGCCATGAAGACAAAAATTAAATAGTCCCATACTAAAAAAAAATATTAGATACTGGATAAAAATAATAATTTCACACTGAAAAAAATATTTGATACTGGACTACAAAAACTTAACTTTTTTCCGAGTTAACGGACTCTCCGGGAAAAGAAGAGAAAATAAGCTGGACTTTGACGTAGAAAACTGAACCCGGGATTAATCCCTCCTTACGGGTATGTGGCAGCTCACTGGGATACGTGACAGGTAGAGAAAGGATGAGAAAATGGAAAGGGAATTAGTTAACCATATAAAAGAAAAACACCTGTCAAGGTAAGCAAGTCTGCCCCTTCCTTATGGGGGGGGGGGCTGGGGGTTGTTGGGAAATGAGAGAATGTGAGAGAAAAAAATCTGCAGTGATGTTATAAAAAAAACAAGAAAAAACTTATTTCTTTTTTTTTCTTGACTGTGTTACATGGAAGTTTTATTTAACCATTTCAAGTTTAGCATAGGGCATATATATATATATATATATATATATAAATCTATATATATATATATATATTATAATATATATATATATACAATATATATATATATATATACATTATTTAATATATATATGCCCTATGCTAAACTTGAAATGGTTAAATAAAACTTCCATATAACTCAATCAAGAAAAACGAAATAATGTTTTTTTTTATTATAACATCACTGCAGATTTTTTTTCTCACATTCCCTTATATATATATAATATATATATATATATATATAATATATATATGTGTGTGTGTGTGTGTGTGTTTGTGTGTGTGTGTATGTTGGTTGTGTATATAATATATTATATATAATATTGGATTATATATATATATATATATATGTGTGTGTGTGTGTGTGTACGTGTGTATTCTTCTCAACGTGTAAGACAAAACACTGGGCAACGAGTTGCAATTATGGTACAAAAGATCTGATTCAAAAGAAATAGAAAATAAAGGCCATGCTCAGGGAGCCGCCACAGAATTTGTTGCATCTCTCTAAAGGATCAGTTCTGTGCAGCTCTGGCGAAGGGGGGGGGGGGGGGGGCCGTGCCGAAGGGCGTGAGAGGAGAGGTATATCCACTAAGAGTGGGCGTAGGGAGGGCCCGGGGCGAGAACGCATGTATCATGCAGATCAATCAAAAGGGCCCTGGTGATAGGGAACAGATAGCAAGGGCACGGTAAGTCCACCTCTGCTATTATCTCTTATCTCCACTGGGCATCATAAGGGAAAGCTTCCCACACAATGTCATTATTTAGTTTCAGATTTTTCCCCCCTTCTGCAAACCCCTCCCCTCCCTTTCCATCCCCTCCCCTACCGCAACATTTTTTGGGGTGGGGTGGGGTGGGGGAGCGGGCTGATATGACCCTGGGTGGGTAGGCAGGCAGGGACGGGTACAGGAACGAGATGTTGAGGGAAATTGTTGCACCATCTAAAAATGAAACCCCATGCTTTCGATTTCACCCGCTGGACTGCACAATATCCAGCTCGTAATCTCTCTCCTAAAAAAGAAGAAGGACCCGGGTTCGGCAAATGGGTCCACGCTGAGGTCGCGAAATCCGAAATAACAGAGGACGAATCGGGAGAAGGTTCCACGAGGCGATTCGGGGTATGATCCAGAGAAGGTTCCCGAGGCGATCTCGGGGTATGATCCAGAGAAGGTACCCGCTGAGTCGGGGTATGACCCGAAGAAGGTTCCCGTTGAGATCTCGGGGTATGACCCGGAGAAGGTACCCGCTGAGTCGGGGTATGACCCGAAGAAGGTTCCCGTTGAGATCTCGGGGTATGACCCGGAGAAGGTTCCCGTTGAGTCGGGGTATGATCCGGAAAAGGTTCCCGAGGAGATCTCGGAATATGATCCAGAGAAGGTTCCCGTTGAGTCGGGGTATGATCCGGAAAAGGTTCCCGAGGAGATCTCGGAATATGATCCAGAGAAGGTTCCCGTTGAGTCGGGGTATGACCCGGAGAAGGTTCCCGTTGAGATCTCAGGGTATGACCCGGAGACGGTGCCCGAGGTGTTGGAACTTACTCTCCCTGTGAGAGACCCCCAAAATCAAAAATGGCCACGTAACGTGGAAACAAGATAAAAAAAAAAAAATGAACAAAATGACTTTCAAATTGAATAAACAGGAGGGACGGGCTAATTCCTGGCAGACAATTACTCAACTATTTTTATAAATGGCGGCTGTAAAAATAAAAATAAAAAAAAAACCCGAGAACATCTTCCGAGGCAATTAAAGCTCTGTCGGCTCCGCCTTTCGCCCCCTGGTGGTGTAGGCGAATAAAATGATAGCCAGTTTAGTGAGTTGTCCGGAATAATATTATGCACTCGGCAATTATACACAACGGTAAGGAATAAGACGCTAAACGCCGTGATGATATATGCTAAACGCTCAATGCTGCTACTCTGGTTGTGGTTAGTTTTCAGAAGCGAAACCGTAGTGAATTGAATCTGAAAAGATTGAAGTATTCAATACAGGGTTTCCATAAAGT
This sequence comes from Macrobrachium nipponense, assembly GCF_015104395.2. Taxonomy (NCBI): domain Eukaryota; kingdom Metazoa; phylum Arthropoda; class Malacostraca; order Decapoda; family Palaemonidae; genus Macrobrachium; species Macrobrachium nipponense. The sequence goes on from NC_087221.1 coordinate 45,829,225, forward strand.
CCTGATTGAAGTAATACAGGGTATCCATAAAGTCCCAGTACCAATACAAGTATTTATTGCTTGTAATGGTACTGGGACTTTATGGACACCCTGTGTGTATTTCGAATTAAATCATTCCCATTTTTTATCTAACATTTAAACGATTCTCTCTCTCTCTCTCTCTCTCTCTCTCTCTCTCTCTGACGAAACGATCCTGTAGAAAACTAACTCTTTAAGACGACAAAAGCGCAAATACACCTGCTCAGTGACTTGCGCGCGTTCAAGGCCGAAAGGATTGGGGGTAGCGTTATTTAACATACAGTATTGTGTGTTAACCTTCTTCACAACACCTGGCTTCTTAAGGCCGAGAATTGATAGCGATATCTTTTCTCCGAACATGACCCACCAACAAAAGAGTTTTGTTATGAGTCTGGATGGCATTAATGGTATAAAATGCGATTATCCTTTACCAAAATATGGTGTATGTATGTAAGCGAGTAATCAAACATAAGTAATTATATATAATATTATATACACACACACACACACATACACACACACACACACACACACACATATATATATATATATATATATATATATATATATATATATATATATATATAAAACCAAAACCAACTGTATAGGAACTTCGTTGCATGCATATGAACTCAAAATCACACACACAAACACACACACACATCAACAAACACCCACGGACACAATCACGCTTAGAAATTACGCTCATTACCAGCCAGGCAAGCGCTTAGGGCGCATTCCTTTGAAACCCGTTGGTCTGCTGTTGATCTAAGCATGATCTAAGCAGTGATTTAAGCAGTCACTATGGTGCTTGATAGTTAGCAGCCTTTTAAAGAACATGGATGCTTAAAATTACAACTCAGGTATCTCCTGTTGGTTCCTCATAAGAGAAAAACCATACATGCTAAACACTTTTATTCTATTCTTCCCCTGCCTTTTCAGTCCGTGAAGTCAATCAGCCTTTGTTTGGTCTGTATTTGGAAGGGTGTCCAAAAAACGTAGGGGTGTTGGCAATCGTATTCCCAATAGACGTGATGGTAGGGCAGTAAGTTCTGGTTCTATCACTTCTGAGGGACGAAAGCACATATTTACATATATATGTTTATTATAAATATACACACGCACTCACACACATACATGTGATACATTATAGATGTCCTACTTGGCTGATCCGATGCGGTACCTAGTAACGGAACATCCCGATAAGCAAGGCATCAAAGCCACAATCCATCGAAGTAGTCCAACCGAAACCTCAAGCGAAATGTGTCCTCAGGTATCGGCTCCGGACCCAGAAATCCAACTTGGACTCGGATCGCCCTGGCAGGAGGCATGTTTGAGGGAGATTTAGGAGACCGTCCGGGTGCACAGAAGGCGTTGTTTTCGAGGTTAATGATAAGAGTCTCGGAAAACAGGTAGTAGTAAAATCTAATTATACGTGAGGCTACCTGTGCACCGATTCAGCGCAGAGAAGTCACAACAATAACATCCATTAAAGTGGCAACGACGTCGCACGAGAACTACTACTGCTCAGTTCCTAAATTGCACGTCAAGGTTTCGTTTGTTTTTAAGAGAATTAAATCAGGAAACTTCACTTACTAAAGAGGAATTTAATCTTTTCTTATAATTTCCTAGGAGACTGACAGTGGCGCGCCTTTTCTGAAATTATGTTTTTCGTGGTTCTCAGATAGTCTATTGATAAATGATTTACCTTATCATGCATATAATATATCTGCCAAATAGTAGCATATTTATGTTTATTTTTATTATTTTTATTTAATAATATTCACATTTTATTATTTTTTGTCATTATAGGTTTTTTATTCCTGGTTCAATTTTTATTATTTTTATATTTTTGATTTTATTGTTTTAATTTTTTTAATTTTTGCTTTTGGGGAGAGAGAGAGAGAGAGAGAGAGAGAGAGAGGAGCGAGAGAGAGAGAGAGAGAGAGAGAGAGAGAGAGAGAGGAGTAGTTTGCGCAGGTATTTAACCTTACAACCTTTCAAATTATGATTTGATTATCTAACCAAAGTAAAACTAAGCTAATTACAATAGACATATAAGGGCATTTTAATTTTTTTTTTATTCAAATAAAGTAACACAAAGGTGATTTTGATTAATATAAAACGTAAGGACCAGCTTCCCTGTAACTGCTAAAAAGAAGGAAAAAAGATATTGACTTTCTGTATGTATAGAGTCTGGCGTATACCCAAAGGAAGACTTTAACGTTGAAGGCCAGCTACTGACGCTGCCTCCATCGAAGACCACCCTTGGCCCTTAATGGAATTCTCCGGTTGGGGAAAAGTCACGCAGAAGGAGACGTTTCATCTCAATTACAAACATTCAGTAGCAGGATATCGGTACGAGAAACTCGAGTGTAAACACCGATAATGGCTTATCTGCATGTCTGCCGCCGCCACTGGGTAGTCTTAGGTCAGCAGCCTTAAGCGTCTTCCACAATTCTTCCCTTAATCTCCCAACCCACTTTTTTCTTCTTTTTTTCTTCTTTTTTTTAACAACGAAAAGTCATGAATAAGGAAGGCGGCTCTTTACAAAGAAGACACCGAGATTTTTTTCTAGTATGTCCCTGGACTGTAAAATTTTGATGTATTATTATTATTTTTTTTTTTTTATTTTTTTTTTTTTTTAGTCTAGCAAAAGGCAAGAATTAGGAAGGCAGCTATTTACACCGAAAGTGTTAAAAAGAATGAAGCTTTTTTATTTATTTTTTTTTTTTTTGCTTCTTATTTCTATGTAACTGTAAAGTTTTTAGTTTTATCATTATTTTTGAAGTCATTACTTCATAGATATATTTGTACAGACATATTAGAAAAAAAAAGATGGTTACATCAATGTTTCTTTGGGGGATGGACATCAAAATGGATACAAAAGCAAAGGAATTCAAATCAATCTAACGTCCAGTATCGAAGAATTGATAAAGGGTTTTTTTGAAGAGCAAGCTAAAAACAAACATGAGTCTAAGTGACAGACTCTATGCAAGGGTTAAAAACCCTTTAACCAAGGAACGAAAATCCGCTGAGAGACTCCTTCAAATCCCATACCATTTGATTCTCTCAAGATACTCAAAGGAACCTGTGGCCTCTCGATTGAATTAGCAAGAATAGGAATCCACAATGGAGGATTTTATCCGTCCATTTTAGGAGACAAGGATGTTGCCGGCTATAAAACCATGTTTTTTGGAGGGAAAAATAAAGAAGAAACACGCATTCACTTCAAGTTTTTGGAAATGGTTCTGACAGGGAACAGAGGGTTATTTGATTATCACTGTGGATATAGATAATTTTTTCTTAACGGAACCGTTCATAGGACTATGAAGGCTGCTTTACGAAATTTTTTTTTCACTGTTGTCTAAAGAAAGAATAAAATTAGGAAAAATCTCCAGAGTAGGTCGCTACACACGATTTTCACCCTGAATTGATGGACGACACAGAAGAATAACTATTGAATCAGGGGAGTGTATTTATAACTCATCATTGTCTTTCAAAATATAGAAATAGGCTTAGATAATAAAAAAATTCTTTTAGTCCAGAATACTATTAACACCATTGTTTATACTTTTATCAATCGTTTCGTTTGCAATCCTATTCCTGCTTTGAATTTGCTTGTTATCTAAGTATATGCATATGAATTCTCTGTTCTTCTTTTGATATTTAATTCGCCTTAGATCAAATGTCCATTCCATTTTCTTGTATTGGCTGTCTAAGATCATATAAAAAATAATCTCAAATAAAAAATACTTACTACATTGAAATACGTGTAGACATCTCTACCTATAACCTATTTTCCCCTTAGCACTGGTCGAAAGCCGTTTGTCGAAATTTCAACACTTGCTAAGAATCTTATCAACCCCAGAAAGTGCTGGTTGTTTCTACAAAGGTCACAATTCGCCAGCAACCATTGTACCTCGACACCTTCACGAAGGCGTAAAACTGCGCCAAGAGAAAAGTATACGAACATACTCAAACAAACGCCTGGCAATTATATACTTGAAAAGCCAGGGTTCAGCCATATCTTAGTCCCACCTACCCATTCAGTAACATACAATCGCCCATCTATTCCTACTCACCCCCTCCGCAACTTATCCTTCCCTTCTATGCCCTAGCCCCCTCCCCCCCCTAAAAGGATCCTTCACCTCGTCATTAAAGGATTTCCTTATTACCATAACCAACCAGTATCTCCCCAGTGCGAGATAACGCGGCTGATATCAAGCAACATTGCGTAAGAACTTCTGAAATGCTGGCGGAATTTTTATTTTCTAAAGAAGCGGAGGTGGTTGCTATATCATTGTAAGCAACAGACAGACACACACACACACACACCCATATATATATATAATATACATATATATATATATATATATATATATATATATACATATATATATACATATATATATATATACTGTACAGGTATGCTTATGTGTTCTTATATGCTTGCACAGATATACAGAGCAATTGCATTCTTCCATACGCATGCAGACGTACTGTTGCATTCGTAAAATTACTTAAATGTTTAGGTAGAAAACAACAATCTATTCTTGCTTTTTCAAAGAATTACCCGACTGCAGGCAACCCGTTAACTTGACTGCAGATCTTAATAAAAAACAAAAACAAAAAAGCATAAAAACTCTTGAAACATTTAATTTCCTCTTTCTCTTATGATAATTTTATGAACGTCGGAAAACTCGAGGCCTGCGCATAATGGTATGTTTATTTGCAAAAAAGCGCAGTGTCATCTCCTTTTATAACGCGCAATTAATTCGCCTTAATTTAATATTGCCCGATCATGTTGCGAAGATTTGCTTATCTTGATTGCAAGCAACAGAACAACATCCATGCCGCAGTTTACGGTGGTGTAAATACACACCTCGAAGTAGAAAAAAAAAAAACAGCAATATGTGAATTTCTTCTTTATTTCCCGTTTGGGAAATCTTGTGTTTTATTTCTCTCGTAATGAAGATTTGCTCATATCTCTATCAGCGCTTGAAGTCTTAATTCGGCTCATTTAAACGGCAGATGCTGTAGCACTGTTTTCCTGCTTAGTCCTAGATCTTTACCCAAGAGTTGTCAAGGCAAAAACTGCTCTGAATTTTATATGTATACTATCATGTATATGTATATGTATGTAATTATACATACTACTACATACATAACATACATACATCATACATCATACATACATACATATATACATACCATACTACATATATAATATATATGTGTGTGTATATATTATATATATATATATATATTATATATATATAGTATATATATATATCTATATATATATTATATATATATATATAGAGAGAGAGAGAGAGAGAGAGAGGAGAGAGAGAGAGAGAGAGGTCACTCCTATCTCGTATCTGAGGGACGCCCTTTTTAAGTGAAAGTGTCGTCTAATGGTTTTCTTTAGCACGGAGCCATTTCCCTTCGCAGGAGGGTTGGGTTTATAGAAAGTATTAATGGATAAAGGCCAAAGCCACATTCATATTCTAACTCCTGAATCGTGGATGAGTACCCAGTTCAGATAACGTATTCGGTATTGTCTATTTCGTTTTAAAGTTTTATCAGCATACACACATACACACATGATATTATGTGTATATATATAATATATATATATATATATATATATATATATATATATATATATATATATATATATATATATATATATATATATATATATATATATATATATATATATATATATATATATATATATATATATATATGTGTGTGTGTGTGTGTGGTGTGTGTGTATGTATATAAATTATTATATATATAAATATATATATATATATAATATATTATATATATATTTAATTATATATATATAATCTTATATATATATATATATTATGATATATATTATACATATAATATATATATATATTAATAATATATCTATGCTATATATATACTTATTTATATATATAAGAATAATATATATATATATTATAATATATACAAGATATATATATATATTATATATCTATATATATATATATATATATATATGATCTATATATATATATATATAATATATATATATATACTATATATTATATATATTATATATCATATATATATATATATATATATATATATATATACATACTATATTGTCGGATCTGCATGTACAATATTAGTGCAGTCCTGTACTCTCAAATCTCAGCAATGTGAATGAACAAACAGACAATCTTTCCTAATGCAATTCTCAAATTATGCAAAAATCAACGCTTGAGCATATCTGAAAGTCACACGTTAAAAGAGAGAGAGAGAGAGAGAGATAAAACCTCCGGAACAGCATTTCGAAGGGTTAATTTTATTCGTCGCGAAAGCGTGTGTAAAAACATGGCTGCCTCTTGTCTGTAAGTAGGTGCAACAAAGGTTGTTCCTGCGAGTGCGCCTGTAAGGAATTGCAAAGCATCCGTTTTACTACCGTCGTTACAGGGGAGAGAGAGAGAGAGAGAGAGAGAGAGAGAGAGAGAGAGAGAGAGAGAGGCGGCTCTGGGCTCTCGTACCCCGAGTACTCCACTGTATACTCCCCTTGCTTACATATTTATGAAGCAACAACCGCCCGTATTACCAATAAAGAAGAAATTTTGATTTGTGCTCCGCTGTAATTAGCATTACAAATGTTAAGTAGGGGTGAGGTTCTATGAGGGCTGAGACTTAGAAGAAGAAGAAGAAGAAGAAGAAGAAGGAGGGGAGAAGGCAGAGCGATGGACAGGCAGGAGAATATATGTGACGAAAAGGAAAGAGAAATGGAGATGGGTTTGCAACGTCGGCGGATGAATTTGTAGGAGCGAAATTGGAAAAAAAAAGGAACAAATAAGTAATCAGGATGTCAGCGTCCGGAAGTGAAAAACGAAGGTGATTGCATCAAAAAAGTGCGATTACTTTCGCCCGAAGAAAACAATTTAAATGACCGTATTTGGTAATGATAGAGAGAGTATCCGACCAGAAAATAATTGTGCGATCTAATCTAATCCACTGGAAAGTCTGGACATGAAGACGAACACAGGAGGCTCTCATCATCATCATCATCAACAGGAGGATGGGTAGACTGACGTTTGGTTCGAGGTCAAAGGTCAGGCAGGCAGGAGTCTTGGGTGTGGTGGTGTGGGTGGGCATCCGAGTCATGAAGTACCTGATCTACTGTAACTAATTAACATTCTTAAAGCTTCAGGAGAATTAGAGACGAGGAAGTCTTACCGGGTTCGAGGGAGGGAAAATTTACGCTCCGCAGTTGCCTTAGCTCAAAGAACACTGTAAATATGTCAGAGTAATGACGGCCTGCCGAGAGAGCCTGGTCAACCTTTTCAGTTATCCGCCAAAAATTCTTTTCGCAGCTCGAAATCATTTTCTGTTCTCTCTCTCTCTCTCTCTCTCTCTCTCTCTAGCCTTTTCAATAAAATTACGCACAGAATGTGCTGACGACTATCTGTTTCTGGTGGTGAAAACCTTGAAGGAGTTTTGCAAAATTCTAATTTCACTCTCTCTCCAGACTTGTTTCTTGAATCTGAGGATGCTACCATTGTTATAAGCATGCCTTTGTTTGTTTACTATTAGTATAGCCAATATCTTTGATCATTGTCATCAGATAATGCATAATATATACTTAGTAAGTAATGAGTAAACGAACGCTTAATTAGAAAGTGATTTAGGAAAACGCAACGATGCCATTAGCAGCTTGCAAGTGGAAAACTTTAGATTGGTCTGAAAGGCTCCTATGACGAAAATAAACATATGAAACACGGGGACACCAAAGTGATATAATAAATAAATATTATAAAATCGAGTAATTTCATCCATCACGACTTCTTTCCATTGTCTTCCCACCTCCCGCGACCGGCGTTGCGAATGCAAAGCTAATTGTCATTCCGGACATTTGCATATCAGATCCATTTCACCTGGGGTTCAGGGGTGATGCCCAGGCTGCCTATTTGTCATGAGTGATACTGGATCAGGACATAACATCTGATGATGACTCTCTCTCCCACGCGAAAGGGTGCTGGCCATTTTAACACCTGTCACTTCAGGGTGTCCTACCATCACAAAAAAAAGTCTAAAAGCATATTAATAATATTAAAAAGAACTGGATATGACAATCCTTAGTCTTCTTATCAGATGGTGAAGTACGTGTAAATATATTCAAGAATATTTATTTAGTGTATGCATATATATATATATATATATATATATATATATATATATATATATATATATATATGAAAGTGTTTACTTACTTAGTACAACTCTCTTAATTACAAGCTTCTAATTCCCACGAAAGTTTCTTGTATTCCATCGATGGACAAGGATATATCTTAAGCTATATATCAGGAACCATAAAAAAACCATAAAGAAAAAGAATCTTCACTATCGACTTTACTTTAGAGCTTTGAATATTTTAAATGAGACATAAGGAAATTTTTTAAAAATCAATTAATTAATAGTATAACTAATCAAAAGATGTAATTATTAATACGTGGGCAAAAGCTGTATTATATATCCTGCATCAAGCACGTTTCATTAGAGAGAGAGAGAGAGAGAGAGAGAGAGAGAGAGAGAGAGAGAGAGAGAGAGAGAGAGATATTATATATGACCGATGGGTACCCCGCGAGATACCATCATCCAGCCGAGTAAAGAAATGACCTTGTAAAATCATCAAAGTGGGTAGTCGCATCTTCTGGCCTGCATTAAACCTGACAGGCTGATAACAGTATCACGTAACTTTCATCTGAAAGCAAACAAGTTCTTCCTCTGACCGAAATTAGTACCTGGGCGAGCGGACCACGCCTGCTGTGTGCAATATCGATCAACTGAGCGAGGCGGATCCTTTCCTCCTATCAGTCCGCAGGATATGTGACGTCTATGACGTTTCTCATGACCTTTGGTTGATTTAGTGAGTTGGGGATGAGTACCTTACAGATTTTTTTTGCGTCGTTAAAGGATTTCCTTAAAGTATCTACCTGACCCAGTTCTGTTTTGTACTCGTAACATGCTTTCTACATCCATGTCTTTACAGTTTTGGGCTACATGACCTAGTTCTGTTTTGTAACAGTTGTATAATGCCTTTTACATCCAAGTATTTACAAATTTGGGATACATGACCTAGTTTTGTTGTGTTATGCCATCTACGGTATATCCATGACTACAAATTTGGGACTAATGTAATGTTGCCATGGGCTGACTTTGTGATTCTGAAGAAATGTTAGATTCATCGGAATTCATTTGAAGAACCCTACATAAAGCTAACACTATATCAATTCAACACTTTAAATGCCCGTTCAGATATTAACTAAATACATGATTTTTGTTAAGGGATATTTATGCCTTATTTGATGCAAAAATCGTTCTCTTTTTCTCCTCATCTTTAGTAGGGCATTTCATGATATAAGTCTGTTCAAATGCCTCTCCTTGAGAGAGTGACGTTTCTTTAATTACTTAATTACAGGCAATATGAACATCATACGAACTTTTAACATCAAGTGTCCATTTCATTATTCATCATAAGTAAAATTCATGAAAACGACAAAAGGCAATTCTCCATTGGTTGTCAAAGTATTTAATGACAAGAGAATTTAATAAATCATTGCCTGGTTCAGCGTCGCCATAGGTGAATCGAACTTTCTATTTTGCATATCAGTGGAAGCTCCTTCTACCAAGTTTCAATTCTTTCATGCTTTAGTGTTTTATTCTCTGGGATCAAGAAAAATATTAATGGAGTTGGTAGATTAAGGATTCTCTCGTGTTTTAAGTTTTATTTTCTCAGTTGGAGAGAAATATCAATGGCGTTGAAAGAGAAAATATTCTCTCATGTTTTAAGTTTTATTTTATCAATTGCAGAGAAATATCATTGTAGTTAGTAAAGAAACCAGTAAGTGCTATTATGTGATGATACCTTTTGAAAAAGTAAATCTTGAAAGATGTCAAATTAGTTTTCTTCTTAATAGCACGGGACAGTATTGAAAACGTATGGATATATTCATTGCCATTTTATGGCCCTCTTTTTATTAGTGACCGTCTCTCCATTCTCGCAAAAGCAAATTACAATTCCTAAAAAGTGAACGATATCATTTAATAGTTCTTAATTTTCAACTGATGCCTAGTTCTAACAATAGCACAGACTTCCATTACACTATTCAAATGCGTCTTACACTTTTTAATTGCTATATGAAAACGGAAACAGAGTAAGCTTGAATCACTAGACGTAAATAAAGTGGGCTGATCATGCAAGGATGATAAATGCAGTGATAAACAATATATAAACCGACCTTAGCAATGAATGAAAAATGAGCATCTTTTCAAAGGGCCAAGCCATGTCAAGCCAAAGAATTATTGGCTGATGGCGTTCCGATCATAAATCTTTCCCTATATGTTCTTCATAGAGCTTCATCCCTTCCAAAAATCGCAAGGGTTGAGTAAGAAGAAGAAGAAGAAAAGAAAAAGAAGAAGAAGCTGGTTTGCTCTTGGTCATGAATATACTGTCTGGTTTTGTCTGGTTTAATTATTTATTGGTAATACTTGTACTATTATCATTATTATTATTTGTTTCTCATAATCCGAGACTGCTGAGTAATTGGCCTATATTCAGGGTGTTATTCTGGTATTTTGAATAACAAGGTCTGGAATTATCAGTACAAATGAAATCTATATTTTATTCTGATTTTATCTTAATATATATCTGGAGACTACAACGGGACTGTAAATAGTAATCTCCGATACTAAATCGTTAATACAGTATTTTCGTCTTATTCCTGTACTTTCAGAGTCAGTTGTTTCCTTGATGTCGTGTTATTATTATTATTATTATTATTATTATTATTATTATTATTATTATTCAGATCAAGAGCCGTATTCAAATAGAACAAAACCACAAGGCCACAGCCCAAGGATTCCATTGACTAGAAATTCAAGCAAATGCGCGGTTACATATTGAATTCCAAAATATATTATTACGACCGAAGGAGTTATATTGCAATTTGCAATTTTTGCAATTTGCATTTTTTATTTTGCCAGATGTAGACTTTGTTTTCAAGCCTTGAGCAGCGTATAATTGATCAGATATTTTAAACTGGACGAGGCCTTTTTTTTTTATTCAGTCTGGGGAGCTGATTTGCAAGTCGACGTTATTCATAAATCTGTTAGATAATGCTCTCCATACATAATGTATGAAGAGATCATAGATTTAGATTAGAGCGATGCATACATTACCCAAGAATTAACTCTAAACACGCTCTAAGATAATGGATGATTTCCGTCGGTTTCTTCTTTTTTTAAATCCATTTAAGTCGAAAATTGAAACTTGATTCTTTCAGGCCGACATCAAATTGATGATATATTAGAGAAAAGCAACGCATATTCAATCAAAGCAAATTGAATTCAAAGTAAATTGAATGTACTGTCTAATTTATTACCATTTCGGAATCGTAATTTTGACGTGCAATGTAATACTTATTTTTAGTTAAGAAAACATATGTTTTTTAGCACTATCCTTTGTACTGATTTACGATTACGTTTGAAAATGCAGCAATGAACCTCTTCGATCATTGAGCTGATAAATAAACCCACACTTGGATTTCTAACCGATAATACGCGAAGATCATGAACACAAGAGTTAATTTGCATTTTACCTTCCTTCTTTAATCTTTGTTTTTGATTTGAAATCATTTTATTTTCACCTAAGTTCCATCATCTCTCGCCATTACAGGTTCCTGGACCGGGCAGAATTCCCAGGCAGCATCATGTGAGCATAATTAGAAGCAAGGACCTACTTAGCCCATACTCATCATTCCTGAGTAACTGTGATGGACATGGCAATATAACCTGAGAGGGAGAGAGGACGAACAATCGTAATTTATATGAGATTATTATTAAGATCGTGCAAGAATCCAGTGTGTGTGTTAATAAGGGAGTCGCTGGTAAATGCGTAAAATAAACTCACTGTAAGGTAGCTATCATCTGTTATAAGTGGACTATAAACTTATTATTATTATTATTATTATTATTATTATTATTATTATTATTATTATTATTATTATTATTATTATTATTATTATTATTATTATTATTATTATTATTACTAAATAAAATCAACTAACCTTAAGGCAGCTATTATCTGTTGTAAGTGGACTCGAAAAGTTATTATTATTATTTTTCTATTTTTTTATTTTTTTTTTTTTTTGCTCTATCACAGTCCTCCAATTCGACTGGATGGTATTTATAGTGTGGGGTTCCGGGTTGCATCCTGCCTCCTTAGGAGTCCATCACTTTTCTTACTATGTGTGCCGTTTCTATGATCACACTCTTCTGCGTGAGTCCTGGAGCTACTTCAGCCTCTAGTTTTTCTAGATTCCTTTTCAGGGATCTTGGGATCGTGCCTAGTGCTCCTATGATTATGGGTAAGATTTCCACTGGCAAATCCCATATCCTTCTTATTTCTATTTTCAGATCTTGATACTTATCTATTTTTTCCCTCTCTTTCTCTTCAACTCTGGTGTCCCATGGTATTGCGACATCAATGAGTGATACTTTCTTCTTGACTTTGTCAATCAACGTCACGTCTGGTCTGTTTTCACGTATCACCCTATCCGTTCTGATACCATAGACCCAGAGGATCTTTGTCTGATCGTTTTCTATCACTCCCTCAGGTTGGTGTTCGTACCACTTATTACTGCAAGGTAGCTGATGTTTCTTGCACAGGCTCCAGAGGATGGCTTTTGCCACTGAATCATGCCTCTTTTTGTACTGGTTCTGTGTAAATGCCGGGCATTCGCTTGCTATGTGGTTTATGGTTTCATTTTTCGTATTGCACTTCCTACATATGGGAGAGATGTTATTTACATCTATCGTTCTTTGAACATATCTGGTTCTTAGGGCCTGATCTTGTGCCGCTGTTATCATTCCTTCAGTTTCCTTCTTTAGCTCTCCCCTCTGTAGCCATTGCCATGTGTCATCGCTGGCTAGTTCTTTAGTCTGTCTCATGTATTGTCCGTGCATTGGTTTGTTGTGCCAGTCCTCTGTTCTGTCTGGCATTCTCCTGTCTGTATATTTCTGGGTCTTCGTCTACTTTTATTAGTCCTTCTTCCCATGCACTCTTTAGCCACTCGTCTTCACTGGTTTTCAGATATTGCCCCAGTGCTCTGTTCTCGATGTTGACGCAGTCCTCTATACTTAGTAGTCCTCTCCCTCCTTCCTTTCGTGTTATGTATAGTCTGTCCGTATTTGCTCTTGGGTGTAGTGCTTTGTGTATTGTCATATGTTTCCTGGTTTTCTGATCTATGCTGCGGAGTTCTGCCTTCGTCCATTCCACTATTCTGCGCTGTATCTGATTACTGGCACTGCCCATGTGTTTATGGTTTTTATCATATTTCCGGCGTTGAGTTTTGACTTGAGTATCGCCTTGAGTCTCTGCATATATTCTTTCCTGATCGTGTCCTTCATCTCTTGGTGTTTTATATCCCCTCCTTCCATTATTCCCAGGTATTTGTATCCTGTCTCATCTATGTGTTTGATGTTGCTCCCATCTGGTAGCTTTATCCCTTCAGTTCTCGTTACTTTGCCTTTTTGTATGTTGACTAAGGCGCATTATTATTATTATTATTATTATTATTATTATTATTATTATTATTATTATTATTATTATTATTATTATGGTAGAATGAAACAAACTAACCTTAAGGCTGCTATAGTCTTGTTGTAAGTAGACTCTGCGCATTATTATATTCTATTCATTATTATTATTATTATTATTATTACTTAATTATTGATTATTATTATTATTATTATTATTATTATATTATTATTATTATTATTAGTATTATTATTGTTATTATTTTTATTATTATTATTATTATTATTATTATTATTATTATTATTATTATTATTATCATTATTTTAGCTTGTAAGGTCTGCATATCTTTTATGAACAGTCATTAAACTTGCCTTATGTTATCGCCATATAAGTATTAAATTGCTTCGGCGAATTTTTTGCTAATTTTATGAAATTGTATTAAATAAGGACAAACAAATATGCTATACTATACTATACTGTACTATTATTACAATTTTAGGTGATAGTTAAACAGCGATTAGTAATGAGACATTTCATGTTACAAGGACAATAAATAAGAGAAATTTAAATCTAAATTCCGTCGGCCGAAATATATTTCTTTCTTATTTCCATAAACAAAACGAACTAGTCTGACGAGAGGCTTTGTAGCAATAAGAAAATAAAAACTATATCTTTAAACTGTATATTGAAAAGTCACAAACAATGCAGCTTCGTCTGCTCGCTGTGAAACCGAAGTGAAACCAAGACTTATAACATTATCTAAAACTGATTTTCCTGGACAAATACTTTCGATGCTCAGAATATGATTCCACCGCGGGCAACGCTGAAAAAAAAAAAAAAAAAAAAAAAAAAAATCAATTTGACCGCACAAGTCATCTCTAAAGAAAATTTCACCTGACACATTAGTAAGCTAAAAAAAAGAAAAAAAACAATGATTTATAACCCACGCTTCGTCCTCAGCCATTCTAATGAGGCCTTGCAACTTTCTTCATTTAAAAGCTAGCAACAATGGACAACCCCATCAATAGCAATAAGCAGCGCGGACGACAAAAACATCTCTATGGCCGTACGATCGAGCGTGATTTACCCGAACCGACCAATCAAGGGTCAGAGAAATTCGTAACGGTCGCCAGGCTAGAGCGATGGACTCGAACTACCCAATGGGAGCGAGCGAATCTTTGCAACGGTCGCTCGACTGGGCGATGTTTTCGGTTACCCTCGGTTCCCATACTCTCAGGATGTGGGTCTTTGTGATGATACCTTTATCTATTAAAGCCACTTGATTAATATCAGTTAATCAGCATTTTGAAAGGTAATCAATTGATCTTTCTCTCGCGCTATCTCTTGTTTGTATGTATATATATTTTTTTTACGAGTTGATGTTGCAGCCTTTCGTACTGTGAAGTCCCGTTCGAAAGATTAATGAAGAGTAATTAGACTTTGGAATGGAAAGACTATGTTTTTTATTTTTTTTTCATTTCCTCTTGTGAAATTCCCTCGACGACGACGCTTACAACGAGAGCACTTACCTCTCTCTCTCTCTCTCTCTCTCTCTCTCTCTCTCTCTCTCTCTCTCTCTCTCTCTCTTTCGTATATAGTCATGAATTCAATGATAATAATGATCGCTGGTGCCTACTAGACGATCCCAGTGAATGCAGAAACTTGTCGAAGACAAGTCATCGAGTTAAAAAATGAATTAAAATCAAATGCATGAGTAGATGATTGTTTACTAGCCGCACCCAGATCTCAAAAATAATGATGGCCCGTTCGGTACTGCTCATGTGAAAGTTTCCACCGCTTGAATAACTTAGCTCTTAATTAAGTGAGTGGAACTTCGATAATGGTGAATCATACCAAAGATTATTTACTCTTCTACTTTTTTTCAGGAATAGGCCTGCGAAGCAGGCATCTCAACGTTCTTAAGGAACGAGATTCGGTATCATAAAGAAAGAGAGAGAGAAAGATAGATGATAATAAAAAAAATAGGTTATGGTGTGGGAAAAAAACATAAAAACCAAAAATTAGTTATGGTGTGAAAAAGATACAAACTAAAAATTAGTTATGGTGTGAAAAAAAATAAAAACCAAAAATTAGTTAAAAATAAAAACAAAAAATTAGTTATGGCGTGAAAAAAATAAAACCAGAAATTAGTTATTGTGTGAAAAACGATAAAAACCAAAAATTAGTTATGGTTTAAAGAAAGCTAACACCAAAAATTAGTTAGTCTAAAAAAAAGATAAAAACCAAAAATTAGTTATGGTGTGAAAAAAGATAAAACCAAAAATTAGTTATTGTCTAAAAAAAAGATGAAAACCAAAAATTAGTTATGGTGTGAAAAAAAGATAAAACCCAAAAGTTAGGTCAGCTCCTAGGTAAGATACGTGTATAACTTGTACGCTTGGATACTGAAACGCTGCAAGAGTAAATATGATAAAAACGTTCTCTGTTAATAGAAGTAGAAGGAAGGTCATAAAAGCAAATGGAAGAAAATACAAGTAAGATGCTACTCTTTTTTGTGAATATTTTACAGCCAAACGGCAAGAGAAGTTAAAAAGAAGTCTCTGAAAGCGTTACGATGAAAGGACAAAAGCTCCCGTCTCTCTCTCTCTCTCTCTCTCTCTCTCTCCTCTCTCTCTCTCTCTCTCTCCAATAAAACTGGAAGCAAAGACTAAACAGAGAAGTTCAAGTGAAATCTGCTACAACCGTCACGAATAGAGAACAAACCTCCCGTCTGTCTGTCTGTCTGTCTGTCTGTCTGTCTCTCTCTCTCTCTCTCTCTCTCCGATATAACTGGAAGCAATGACTAAAAAGAGAAGTTCAAGTGAAATCTGCTACAACCGTCAAGAAGAGCCAAGCACATCTCGACTGCAACAGTCGGCGGTAAATCAGTCGTCAAAGAAACCACAGTCCGCAAATTGTCCAACCAAGCACCGTCGAAGGAGACTCGTTCCGTGGCCGAGAATGAGCGCAGGACGACCTCATAGGCGCCAGTAAAACCCTCCGGAATAGGCTGTTGAGGTCGGTCAGTGTGTAAAAGTCGTCGGAATGAATTTAAGGCTCCATTCCGAGGAGCACGAGGGTCATGGGAAATGCTTCAGAGAATGTCGGGGAGCGCCCTAAGTAGTTGCACAAGTAGGACGAGGGGAACTGTGAATTATTTCGCTCGCTTCAAGTTTACGTTTTTATATGCCCCCCTCTCTCTCTCTCTCTCTCTCTCTCTCTCTCTGGAAAGACAAAAGGCAAGACTGCAAGAATAGATGAGTTCCATAAAAAGGAAATAGTCACGTCAGTTGTGGTAGTGTTTCCCGCAAAGACAACTGACTTCTCTTAATTCATATAATTGAAGAGAGCCGCCACAGATGACCACTAATATCACTGCCACATATTGCATAAATTTACGAAGCAATTAAATGAATAAAAAGTAAAAAAAAACTCAAGTACTTAATTTACCACTAAAGCAAATGTCTCACTATTGAATAACAGCTTTCTATTTAGTTTAATTGTAAGAAGAGTCTAAGGATATATGTAGCAATTTGAATAATATTACTTGTTGACTGATGAGGCCCTTGATAATAATTGTAAAAGCTTATTCATAACAAATACCTGTAAGTTAATTATCAAGGAGACACAAAAGCTAAACAAAACGTAGACATGTTTCCTCTGAGAATGGTCAAGGTGCCCAGTCGTGCCATCACCAAAACGCATTCGTGGGCGGGTGTGAAAACCTCTTCAGCTTTCTGTAGGGCTCTATATTTGGAAGCCCTAATCTAATTAGTATGAATAAGTGATGTAATTAGAGGCGATGACACGGAGAGTTGGCTTCGCTGTTTGAGAGATTCTTTCTAATCAACAAGTTATGCCACTCCCACGAAGGAGGTGCTGGGATTTTATCTATTTGCGTGTTTACTCTGAAATACATCGCGCGAGGCAAATGGATTAATCGGAAAAACCCTCTTCAAATCTTTGTTTTCCTGAAGTGGAGTTGCTGAAGGAGATATACATCCAGCATACACATTCATATTGTTATGTCACTTTTATCACTATTATTATTATTATTATTTTTTTTTTTTTTTTTTGCTGCTCTATCACAGTCCTCCAATTCGACTGGGTGGATTTATAGTGTGGGTTCCGGTTGCATCCTGCCTCCTTTATTATTTTATTTTATTATTATTATTATTATTATTATTATTTATTATTATTATTAGATTATATATATATATATATATATATATATATATATATATATATATATATATATATATGTATATATATATATATATATATATATATATATATATATATATATTATCTTTTTTTTTTTTTTTTTTTTTTTTTTTTCCAGAAGACGAACTTTATTGACACAGAACAAGCCAGAAGGGGCCACTGCCTTGAAATCTAAGGCCTCCAAAGAATATAGTGTTCATTTGAAAGAAGCAACAGAGGGTTATAGGAAATGCAAAAAGAGATCAATTACTGGAAAAGAAAAAAATTATTAACTAAATTAATGAATGAATATATAAAAATGTAAGTGAATTATAAAAAAAAAAACGGAGAGCGGTTGGGTGTGGCGCAAAGCCAGTCAATGAAAATCAGTTAGCTGACTATGGCTATGTCGAAAAGAACTTACTGTCTCTCACCTATGACCTCTAAACGGGACACTGAAATACAGCTGACTAAATATCCAACTTGGTTTATGTAGCCAAGCTAAGGTCACTGATTTGCACCCTGTTTCGTTTACTGCACTCACTTAAGTGGCTCCGAAGAAAGCAAGAAAACTGGTAATGTCACGTTCATCATTGAACTTTTGAATAGAGAATATGAAACCTTTTAGGAAGGTCTTCATTTGATGCAAACTTATTACTTACTTTTCTTATACATTTTATCTGTATTTTTTTCAGTTACTCTGTACCTTGAATTTGACTGTATTTAACTGTATATTTTCGAAAGTTCATTTAAGCATTTTCACTAAATTCTCTCTCTCTCTCTCTCTCCTCTCTCTCTCTCCTCTCTTTCTCTCTCTCTATCTCTCTCTCTTCTCTCTAATATAAATATAAATATAAATATAAATATAAATATAAATATAAATAAATAAATAAATATAAATATAAATATATATATATTTATATATATATATTATATATATATATATACTATATATATATATATATATATATATGCTCACTCACATATACATACATTTATACATATAAAGATTTACGCCCTGTCACCGTCCAAATCCTCTGACGGAAAAGATTATTGCCCGCAAATCACTGTTTCGTATCAGCTGAACTATCTGGCCCTTCAGTAAATGGAGAGAGAGAGAGAGAGGGCAGGAAAACCGAGATCGAAGAAGCAATAGTATTTTCCTACCAGCTCGTACCTTTTCTCCTTTTGCTCGTTCCTCGTTATCTTCCCCTGACTGCTTAGCTTATTCCCCCCAGTGTAGAAGGGAGGAGAAGAAGGGAAGAAGAGAAGGGAAGAAAAGAAGGGAAGAAAGGAAAAGGGAAGAAGGGAAAGAAAGAGGAGGCACCAAGTGACCCACAATGCATCCAGTTGAAGCACAAAGTTCCTCCTTCATCATCCACTTCACGCTGGGCGACGAAATGACTTGGATGAGAGGAGTAAAAGTGATCCGGAGGGGCATCATCAAAGAGCTGGGCACATGATGAAGTGCCCAAGCTCCGAAGGGCGTGATGGAAGAGCTTCACTCTCTCTCTATCTCTTTAAAAGTCTACAAAACATGGCAGGGTCTTTCGACTTCCCTCGCTTTTTAAGTACTGCCATCGCTTGCTTTTTTTTTATTCCATCTTTCTTTTTCTTTTTTTAATTGTTCATGCAGTACTGCTTTCATTTCCTTATTTTTTGTGGTCTTTTTTTAAATTGGCCATTTATTTACTTGTCTCTGTTCTTTATTAGTTCTCTCCTCTGCTCCTTAAGTACTGCCATCTTTCCTGTTGTGTGTGTATGTTTTATTTTTATCTTATTTTTTTCCTTTTTTTTTGCATTCCATGTTTCTTTTATTTTAAATGATCATTTAGTATTGGCATCATTTCCTTATTTTTTATTTTTTATTTATTTATTTATTTTTTTTTTTTGCAGTCTCTTCCTTGACAACTTGGCTGCTACTGAAATATTAGAAAATGCCGATTTTAAACTTCCAGACTCGCCACTAACTCACTCGGCAGGGACTCTCGCGAACAAGAAGTGGAAAATTATAACTTCACCAACCACGAATCAACGCGTCGTCATTTTGCACCTGAATGAATTAAACATGTGCACTCTAATGGCACATTATCAAGACTACCTGCCATCAAGATGACCGACAGCGCTTCTAATCAACACCTAGTTTCGTATAAAGGGCCCGTAACGTTTGAGCACGAATGCAGTGTTTGCACATAAAGAGGGTAATCTCGGTGCAATGAACTTCGAGCGAGTGTTACTTTGGAGAATTATGCACATATATATTTGTCCAATGAGTATTTTAACGTAGAATCTCATACATACTTATACACAGAAGGATGGACAAAAGCTATAATCTTTATAAATATTTCCACAAATATATTTCATCTGGATAAACAAAAAATATTTCTGTGGATCCTTCTACTGATTTCTTAAAAGCACGATACGGTGTTTTTTATATATATATATATATATATATATAATATATATATATATATATATATATATATACTTATATATATATATATACACATATACATATTCCTTTAGTCAACCGGCTAATGCCTTTAATACGAGAAGAAGGATAAAATGATAATACACGAAGCTATTATTGAGCTGTCAAAAAAAAAAAAAAGATAGAGCCTCCATTGCATGTTTACTTTTTATGGTGTTTTTAGTGTATGATAAGAGAGATAAGGAAGAAGGCTATAAAAACCTTTTGTTAGGAATACCCGGGGCATCGGTGCCTATAAAGATTTGTTAGATTCTTTTGTTTGAAGATTGCAATTCAGGTTTGGGGGAAAGGCGATGGCTAGCCCGCTAAATAAGCTCTTCGTGGTCAGATGCCCCGAAGCAGTTGCGAGGTTTACAGCTCTTATTGTCTTGCCTACGTTATGAAGGAATCATTGTAGTTTTAAACTTAGAAGTTCCTGTTACTTTTAACCTGAGATAATGCTACTTTTGGCATAGGCTAGGTGCTACTTTTGCCCCAAGATAAGTGCTACTTTTGACATAGGATAGGTGCTTCTTCTGGCACAAGATAAGTACTACTTTTGACCTGAGATAAGTTTTATTTTGGGCATAAGACAGGTAATATTTTTGACTAAAGATAAGTGATAATTTTAACATAAGATAAGTGCTACTTTGACCAAAGCTAGGTGCTGCTTTTGACGTAAGAGAAGTGCTGCTTTTGAAATAAGTTAATTGCTACTTTTAACCTAAGATAAATGCTACTTTTGGTCGAAGATTGTTGCTACTCTTGGCCTATGATAAGCGGAATTTTGACCTAAAATTAATGTTACTTTTACCGAAAGATAAGTGCTACTTTTGACCGAAGATAAGTGCTACTTTTGACCGAAGATAAATGCTGCTTTTGGCCTAAGATACGATCTCCCATAACTGAAGATTTTGATAACAGCAGTGACCGTTAAAACTTCATATTTTATTCATTGCACGTTAAGTTCAGTGCCATGTATAAGCCACGACTTATTCCTTATTCATCAGGTTTGGTCAGATATATATAGTAAAATCCCTGTTGACTAAATTGTGTGTGTGTGTGTGTTTGTGTGTGTTCATTGCATGTTAATTTCCGTTATGTTCAGATATATAGTGAAATTTCTGTTGACTAATGCATGTGTCTGTCTGTTTGTCGGTTGTGTTTGTGTATCTGGGTGTGTGTCTCCTTTGAGCCATAGCCAGAATCCTGTTTTTATCTTCTTCTTCTTCTTCTTCTTCTTTTGCTAAAGCAAAACTAGGTGAATTTCACTGTCTTTGATCATCACGATCGATGGTCAGCAACGATTCTAAAAGCTGACGGACGTATCAAGGAAGAACAGCGAACTGACTTCGTGATACGTTATGACAATTCATGTCAAAAAGTTACAGACAATGTTAAAGATATTTTTTTCTTGCGAAACCAAATAGAGACGCAATCCTCATCATCTTCAATCATCATCAACATCATCGTCATCGTATTCCCCTCATCATCACCGTCGTCCGCTGCGTTATTGTCTTCTTCATGATCTCGATCGTCATTTGTTTTCCCTCGCGGTGCGGAAGGTTTTGTAAACAGAACGAGAGAGTCTTCTGACACGCTAGCAATTTTTTGGGAGGAGGGAGAGGGGGGGAGAAAGGGAGAAGAGGGAGGGAGTCATCTCGAATTTCTCCCTCGCCTCATGGAAGTTTTCATCTAGTCTGGGGAAAAAAAAAAAAAAAAAGATTCAGCTAACAAAACGAGAGTAATGGAAGGCCCCATGAAACGTACACCTCTCGATAAGAGCCAGGTAATGGGAGCCGATACAAGGGCATCGTTCATTGGTACTCAAAACTGCGCCGCATTACTCATTGATACTCAGCGTGAGTAAACAGTATCACGCTGCATATCGGCAAAGACACGATGATTTATTCCGCTAATCAGATACGGCTGTTACCCAGTGTTCCCTGCCCTATATGATGGCTGGGGGTTAGGTTGGTAAACCCCCCTCCTCCACCCCACCCCCCACCCCCTCTAGACCATCGCTTGTCTGTTGAAGTCATTCGACGTCGGCGGTCAGCTTTTACCTCGCGTACGAGGATTTTTCGGGTCCGGTCGTCTTCGATCGTACGTACCCACCCACCCCCTGGTGGACCCAGGACCACGGGCGGACCCAGGACCCCTGGGCGGACGCGCGTACCCGGGTATCGGCTTCATCGAACATGTTTTCCGAAGGTAAACGCAACATGTTTGTTTATCATAGTCGAATATTTACGGGATGCTGATAAGGAGTCGACGTTGTCTTCCGTATCTGACAAATTCCATCGGTGGAACTCACTCGACGTCCGGCTACTTCCCTGCGGTGGAATTGGAGGAAGGAGCTCATAGAAAAAAGGGGCAGAAGATTACATTTTTTTAAATCTGTTCTGCGAATGACATAGAGTTTTTCAAAAGCCTCTCTGTCTTCTGCCTGTCTCTCTCGGTACGCTGAATCTTTCAGAATGCGACTTATTATTATCTTCGTATGTCTCTACTTGCATAATTTACAAAGATATGTCCCAGAACATCTAAGGTTCTCTCTCTCTCTCTCTCTCTCTCTCTCTCTCTCTCTCTTTCTCCCTTCATTTATCTCTGTATGTATGATTTACAAAATTATCTTCCAACTCAGCTAAGGATCTCTGTCTCTGTCTCTCTCTCTCTCCCTTCATTTATCTCTATATGTATATGTATGATTTACAAAATTATGTTCCAACTCAGCTAAGGATCTCTCTCTCTCTCTCTCTCTCTCTCTCTCTCTCTCTCTCTCTCTCTCTCTCTCTCTCTCTCTCTCTCTCTCTCCCTTCTCTTCTCTCTCTTCTCCCTTCATTTACTCTATATGTATGATTTACAAAATTGTGTTCCAACTCAGCTAAGAATCTCTCTCTCTCTCTCTCTCTCTCTCTCTCTCTCTCTCTCTCTCTGTCCCTTTTTACTCCTGATTTTAAAATGCATTATTCATGAATGCACGAGCGCTTGAATGACTATGCTCGTAAGAAAATTAGCGTCCCTTTATCGGAGCGAAACTCCAGAGAAGAGAATTGTGATGTAATACAAAGTGGAAACACAAATAAGAGAACTGATAAAAGCAAACAATGAGAGAAAATTCGAAGTTGGACAACCTTCTGTCAGTGAGACTCGAATTATCAAGTGATAAAGGTCAAGGCGTTCAAATATCCTTTTATTATAATGTTTAGAGTGCAGGTTTTATATTTATCTATATTTCTATATATATATATATATATCTATATAATATATATATAATATATTATATATATATATAGATATATGTATATATATATATATATATATATATATATATATTATATATATATATATATACCATATATATATATATATATATATATATATATATACATATACCAAATTCTATATATATATAGTAAAATAAGTAAAATGTGTCATTAGGTTCAATAAAAATTTTATCTAAAATAAGTGTCATTATTAGAAGAAACAATCGAGGTTATTTTAGATATATATATATATATATATATATATATATATATATATATATATATATATATATATATATATGTATGTATATATATGTATATATATATGTGTGTGTTTGTGTATTTATAGATATATGTATATACACACACAAACATATCAGATATCAATTGTATGTAATACAGCTTTTTAATAAGGCTTTACTACATTTAGGTTCATAGAAAAAAAAACTCGTTATATTTAATATGGTAATAGCAAGTAAAAACTGGCTACAGCCAACTATTTATAGAAGTGACGAGGAAACCTGAACATAAATTAAGGAATAAGAATAATCAATAAGAATAAATCTTACGAAAGAGGGGACTCATATACAACGATGATGGGGGAAAGATAAAGTCAATATATGACAGGATTGGTTAATTGTGTCTATAGGATGATAATCACCAGAAGTTACAGCGTAATAATGGTTAATAATCCTAACTCTAAAAAAGAGAGGAATGAATTTTAACAAGAGGAGGATAGATATATAATAATGATGAGACGGAATTAAAAAGAATGCTGGTCAATTATGCCTGTGTTAATGATAAAGTCAACAGGACACATTTTCCTGTGCAATTCCCTCTGTTAAAAACGGGGGTTTTATGAACAATTTTTATGAAAAAGTGAAATCAAATATGACAATAGGATCATAATGATGAATTTAATGTTTGACAAAATAGAGAAAAAATAGCAGAAATCTTTGTTACTTATATCTATAGAATAACAATAAGTCATAAAATAAAACGGGGCTTTTAAGAACAATTCTTATGAAAAAGTGAAATCAAGTATTGTTATAGGAGCATAATAATAAATTAAATGATTGACAAAATGAAAAAAAATAGCGTAAATCCTTTTTACTTATATTCTATAAAACAATAATAGGTCAACAAGACGCATTTTACAGTGAAACTCTATATAGTATTAAAACCTGGCTAATTATCCACCTTGAATAAGAATGCTTTTGAAAAAGTGAAATAGAATATTACAATAGGAGTATAGTAATCAATATAATGAATGACAAAATAGAAAAAAAATTGCAGAAGTCCTTTTTATTTATGTCTATAGAATAATAATATAGGTCAGCAGGACGCTTTTTAGAGTGAAACTCACTATATTAAAACCTGGCCAATAATCCACCTTGAATAAGAATGATTTTGAAAAAGTGAAATAAAGTATTATAATAGGAGTAGAATGATAAACTTAAAAACAAAATAGAAAAAAATAGCAGAAATCCGTTTTATTTATATACAATAATAATGTGTCAGCAGGACGCATTTTAGAGTGAAACTCTCTATATTAAAACCTGGCTAATAATCCACCTTGAATAAGATTGCTTTCTATCCCTGTCACCGAAGACATTTTTTTTACCCGAGCACCTTGGAATCGATCATATGCCACCGGGAGTGACGTGTCCGGCCTGCGTCCGATTCCAGTCTTCCCAGGTGTGCCACCACAGCCGGCGCCGAATTAGGAAATCGGACGAGTTCTCAAGTCTGGGGACACGAGTCCATATTTTTAATGCCTCCACGCAGAGTGACCTATCAACCCACTGACTGGCCTCTCCGAGGTTAGAAAATCTCCTCTCTCAGTCAAGTGCAAGTTCATAAAAGTCCCCGAGTGGATCCGTCCTGTGGGCTCTGTGGTAGAGTCACTCTGAATGAAAGTGCTTTACAGGTTCGGGGGGAAAAAAGATTGATCAGACGTACACGCACACACACCCATTTATATATATATATATATATATATATATATATATATATATATATATATATATATATATATATAGGTATGTGTATGTGTGTGTACGTCTGCTCAATATATATTATATATATATATATATATATATATGTATATATATTATATATATGATATATATATATATATATATATATATTATATATACATATATTATATCGTATATATTATTAATATATATATATCTAAATATCTATATATGCATAATATATATATATATATATAAATACTATCTATATCATTATCTATGATATGTATCTCTATATATCATATATAATATATCTATATGTATATAATCTATTATAATAGTATAACGTAAGTGGAATTGAAATAGTAGATGGCAGGTTTAAAAAAACGACAGAAAAAAAAGAAAAATTCATTGACATGTTGGTCAATTTTGCGGTTTTTAATTTGAGAATCGAGCCTCGACTCTGAATTATATATAAAACTTGCTCGCCCACCGAGCCCACCTCTCTCTCTCTCTCTCTCTTTTCTGCATGTATGCCTACTTTTATAATTTAAGGAAATATGTTCCAATTCTTCCAATGCAACAACTCAAATAAGTCTCTCTCTCTCTCTCTCTCTCTCTCTCTCTCTCTCTCTCTCTCAGTAGCGGAAATGATGAATAAGAGCCTGAGAGGCTAAGCTCTCCCAACTAAGCGCTCATTTCCCCAGCCTGGCCACATCGCTCTTGCTACATCACACTTCATCTTCGTCACCCGGGATGACTTCTCCCTCGAGGTCTGGTCTTCATAATGAAAACACGGGCGAGATCACAGACTGATCTCGCTTTCCCATGTACCGGGAGACTGTTAAGCACACGACCTG
Organism: Macrobrachium nipponense; assembly: GCF_015104395.2. NCBI lineage: Eukaryota > Metazoa > Arthropoda > Malacostraca > Decapoda > Palaemonidae > Macrobrachium > Macrobrachium nipponense. Next base: position 45,855,627 of record NC_087221.1, read on the forward strand.
ACTCTCTCTCTCTCTCTCTCTCTCTCTCTCTCTCTCTCTCTCTCTCTCTCTCTCTCATTTATAATATACAATTATAACTTGTATGATTTGCGAAAAAATTAATAATACAGCTAATGGTCTCTCTCTCTCTCTCTCTCTCTCTCTCTCTCTCTCTCTCTCGCTTTCATTTATGCATATCTGTATAATTTACGAGAATATATTCTTGTTTAAATAGGGTTCAATCTCCCTCTATTCCCTCATTTATACATATTTGTATAATTTAAGAAAATTTATTCCAGTTCAGATAGGGTTCTCTCTCTCTCTCTCTCTCTCTCTCTCTCTTACATTTACATATTTGTATAATTTGCGAAAATATATTCTAGTTCAAATAGGGTTCTCTCTCTCTCTCTCTCTCTCTCTCTTCCCTAATTTATATATATTTGTATAATTTACGAAAATACATTCTAGTTCAGATATGTTCTCTCTCTCTCTCTCTCTCTCTCTCTCTCTCTCTCTCTCTCTCTCTCTCTCTTCCCTCATTTATAAATATTTGTATAATTTACGAAAATATATACCAGTTCAGATAGGGCTCTCTCTCTCTCTCTCTCTCTCTCTCTCTCTCTCTCATCTATTCATTTTACTGCCCTGCTGAGCTGAGCTTGCGCTTTTAAAATTTTTTTGTCCCCTTCAACTTTTTTTTTTCATTCTTTTTTTTTTCTTAGTGATGGTGGCGAGTGGCTAGGGGGAGTGGGTGGGAGGGGTGTGGTTTCTGTGGGAGGGGGGTGGGGGTGTCTATTACAATACGATCACCAGCAGTATTTATGGAAGAGAATGAGTCTGCAGTACAGGACAGAACGGAGAGAATTGGAGGAAAGAGTAAGATAGACGTAATGGGAATGAGAGACGAAAGCAAGGAGAAATGGGCAAGACAATGGCAGTGAAATATAAGAGGATATAGGAAAGAGATATAAATATGTAACATATACAGTAGGCCAGATAAAACGATAAATCTACTTTACAAATGAGAATAAGCACACAAAATTAACTGATGAATAGTCCTGCATAATTCAGTTCCACTAAAAAAATATTTCAAAATCTGGAATTAAGATAATTAATTATGATATTTTTTTTATAGTTCTGCACGATTCGGTATCAATAAGTAAAAAATCCAAAACCAAAGAGAAATAAAATCTTGATATATTTTTGAAAGGCGTCAATATTCCCCTTTCGTTTACAGCTTGTTCATATACACCCACCCACCGCTCCCACTCCCCAACCCCACCCTCTCTCTCTCTCTCTCTCTCTCTCTCTCTCTCTCTCTCTCTACGGTCTCTCTTCTCTCTCTCTCTCTCTCTCTCTTTTGCATCGGAAAACTACTGAGATCAATCATACAAACAACGCTTGCGTTTTTAAAGTCATTTTTTTCCACCTGAGATACTCACCATGGGGGAGAGTCAGTTTCTCTCTCTCTCTCTCTCTCGCTATTTATCGGGACCATCTTGCACAAGACTTCGGTACAGGCAGGACTCTTCTGAGACGCAACAAACAGCATTCGCAATGAATTGACTCTTAAAATTTGCTTGTTTTTTGTTTGTTTTTTCATTCTGCTTCGAATGCGTCACCGTTGTGCCCTTCGGAGCTTTTCCTCTCCAGGTATGAGTTATTTGTCTCTTATTAGTTCTTGTGTTTACATTTTATTACGTTCTTTTGGGAAGGACTCTACACAGGCCTTTTACACATGCGTAGTCAAGTGTGCCTGCGTGTATTTATGAGGAAAAGTAATAATAACACTGTGGATATATATATATATTATATATATATATATATATATATATATATATATATATTATATATATACACGTATGTGTGTGTGTATTTTTAATAATAAAATGTCTTGCATGACCCCATGGCTATTAACAACCATATTACCAATTTAAAGGTTCGAGCTGAATACCAAACTATAAATATAGAAGCATATACATCTTTAGTTCTCCATACATAGTTACCAGTTAGGAGCTGAACATACATACATACATACATACATGCATACATACATACATACATACATAAATACATAAATATGGACGAAGAAAGTTACAGCGCCACGAAGGAAAATCCTCAGGTTTTTATTTTTGCGTGGATTTAAAATCATACGTATGTATATTCATGTGGCATATATGTCAGTCTGAATCAATGCGCGTATTTATTTACGCATAAACTGTAAGATTATATTGCTAAGTAAACCTGGCTCACGGTCATCTTTGAAAAATCGCCTCGTATACCGGTATTGCTCTGAGCGTTATCTAAAACGGGCAGGTGAGTAAAAAGGATTAGTTATTTTCCCCTGTGTGGTGAAAACGCAGATACTCTGGGGGGATCAGCCGATCTGAATTCCATTTCCTGAAGAGTCTGTAAAGAACAGAAACCTCTCAAAGAGGCTCCTTATCTGGGCGAGAATCCATCAGTTCTCGAAACCGAACCGGCCATTGATAAAAGGCTCTCTTCAAACTGCAAGAATAGAACTTGCGAAATGGCAAGAGAGAGAGAGAAGTTTATAAATACCAATGACCACCCCTTTCTCTTCCTATCCCCATCCCTCCCCCCATGTCCTCTTCCCCCACCCCCTTCATTATCTTCAACCCTCACTCACTCTTTGTCGATTTTCTAATCAGCTCGGAGCAGTCCAACTCTCGAGTTTATTTACTTTGGTGGAGCTCTGGAGGTCAAAAAGTTTAAGTGATATTTATCGTCGTCGTAACTTGGGGCAATTTCTGTTGGAAACTCGGCTTTGTTCCTGTTTTTTGGGGAACGTATAACTTAAATTGCGTACAGGAAGTGTTAGATTACGGGCGAGACAACAACTCTGACTCCTTGCAGGGTTTCGGTAATTGTTTTAAGGATTTTTTGATTGATCTCTTTTCGACTGTTCCTTGCAACCCACGCCCTCACTTCAAAGCGATTCGTTCTCTCTGCAATGCATTGGATTTTCAAGAGGTTAATGCTTAAAAAATAATTCCACTTACCATTTCATGAACTGAACTAAAAATATGAACCAAAAATATAACACCCAAATCACTCTGATCATGAGCATTGCTCAGGAAATCCAGAAAAACTTAAAGGTTAGAGACTGACCAAAAATACAGACTATTAATTCTATATCCATAAAAACTTGAATGTTATAGACTAACCAAACTACCTGAATAATGATTGCATCTTTTCTGTAAAATAAAAGCAATAAAATCTGCGTAACGATGCTGAAGACAGAAAAAAAATGAGAAGTTTTTAAAAGTAGATGCCGAAAAAAAATCACTACATTTTCAGCGAAACGCATCTGTCAAATTTAACTGTACATAATTAACGCATTGTCCCATGCAGTACCAATTTTCGAAAACTTATCTACAAAACAGAAAACTCATGTTTTTGTGACATCCAGACAGGCAAGTGCGTTTGTGCTGTATGCTTCCCTTGAACTTCGAAAGTGTTAATATAAATGAAAAAATTACTCTGAGTGATTATAAATGTATCAATGCGTTTTATTTTTATTTAGGGTGATGTATATATATTTAACCGGGCTTTGAATATTTGTATTTCAGTTTTTTCAGCTTTTATGTTTATTTTGTCAGATGTTCTCGGCGTTTTTAGCATTGTACCTCGAAAATGTGTTGAAATAACACGACAGCGCTTGGTACTCCTGCTTTTATTTTTCCTGTGGCCTTAGCTGAATATATTTAGTGACTTATAAGCATATATTATATATATATATATATATATATATATATATATAATATATATACATAGATAGATATATATATATATATATATATATATATATATATATATATATATCGAGCTACAATGTCCTTTAATATCTAATTCGCTCTACCTCGGAATTAATATATTTTCATATATGCTTAACCGAAGGGGAATTTTTTCTCGATAATAGACACATATATATATATATATATATATATATATATATATATATAATATTAATAATATAATATAATATAATGTAATATAATATAATATAATATAATATAACATAATATAATATAGCATAACTTAATATAATATAATATAATTCATCCCTTTTTATTCCTTAAGCCTCAGTCCCAACAAGTTCTGCACTGCAATTGGAGACGACCCATTCAACGAAATATACCTTTTTAATCTTCTCGTCCCTCCCTTCGTCGTCTGTACAGCCAACAAAAACTAGAGAGAAGTGAAAAAGAAGCTCGCGAGAGGCGGCAGCTCTCTGGATTCTTGACGTAACTTGAGGACAATTAAGCCCATAAACATTTACAGCGTTACTGGACCGCATTTCTCGAGCTACGAAACGCCTCTTTGGGCGTTAAAGAGGTCTCCTTAGCGTGGTTCAATATGTGGTTTTTACGGCCGTTCTCGAGTCACTCCTGGGAATTTCGTCAACTCCTGTACACGGTGCTGGACAAGCTGTTCTGAGAGCTTCAGTTGTCAATGCATCTTCCGTGCAATAACTTAGTTTTGTCGGTAATAATATTGAATAATGATTTTCCCACGTTTTATTACTATTGATAATAAGTAATTACTTTTCCCTGTAATATGAATGCATATGTATTTGTCTGTCAAAATTATGCAAGCGGTAAAGTAAGGATTGTCCCCGTGGGAGGGCTTGTGTCTATAGTACACCTCACGCAGTGCACTGTAGACATCACTCAAAGCTTTTTGCATCGACCCTTCGGCCCCTAGCTGCAACACCTTTTATTCCCTTTCACAGTACCTCCGTTTATATTCTTTCTCTTCCATCTTTTACTTAACACCCTCTCCTAACTTTTGTCTCACCATCATTTCCATCGCTAAATGACCTCATAGGTCCCAGTGCTTGGACTTTGGCCTAAGTTTGAAATTCCAATTCCCAAGTTAAGAACTGTATTTAAAACCAAAATTAAGAATTGTATTTAAAACTGAAATTAAGAATTGTATTTAAAACCAAAATTAAGAACTGAACTTGAAACCAAAATTTAGAGTCGTATCTAAAACTAAAATTAAGAATTGTATTTAAAACCAAAATTAGGAATTGTATATAAAACCAAAATTAAGAATTGTATTTAAGATCTCTCAAATGAAGCCTTTCGATTTGCATAAATAGGGCACTCCATCCAGTGTCCATAACATAGAATAGAACAATGATAAGAGAAAAAAAACTATCCATAAAAACGAAAAAGATAAAAGGAACAATACTGGCCAAGTTAAACTTTGCAGCTCACAAGCGAATCATCCATATCTGTCAATTTTCGGCAAGAGCATGAAGATATGAGCACATCAAATTGTTTATATAAGATCCATTCGCAACCGGTGCTTAAAATATCGAAATGTAATATATTCTGTCCAATTGTAACTTATCATAATCCACAGGTGATAGTTCATGGTTAATCCCAGTTGATTCACTCGCAATTCTGAAAAGATACTTGACTTTGTAAAAGTTCCTTGAAAGACCTTTTTAGGTGGTCCCACAGTTCTGAAAGAAAATTATCCCCCAAAGTTGTAAAAAGAGAGAGGGAAAAAATGATCCCATCCCCAGAGTTGTAAAAATAAAAAATAAAAAAAATAAAAATAAAATAGAATAATAAACCCGAGGTCGTAAATAATATCATACAATATCAGTACGTAAGTGACAGGTACATCATTCACTCCAACTGGGCAACTTCGATCCACACCTTACCTTATCGGTAAGTTAGGCTGACGTCCAGGATAATTTATATAATCGGCTTTTATGACGAACATAATACAACAATTCAGAGTTCAGGTTTTTATGTAAAAATTTCAGAAGCGCATCATTCCTTTCTTTTATTCCTGGTAGCCTTCATAGGTATGATTTATAAAACGTATAAATATTTGTCAGAGAAATGATGCTAAATTTGCAAAGGTACTACTCAAGGTTGGCTTACTTACGGGCAAGTATAAATATTACAGCTTAGTTTGAGTTTATCATTTCTTTCTATTATTCCTGGTAGCCTTCGCAGCTGTGATATATAAAAAAAGGAAAAAGTAAACAAAGAAGTGTGGTTAAATGTATTAAGGTGCCCAAGGCTGGCCTACGATCACGTATAAATATTGATGATAAAGGTACAATTTTTAATGATGATAATGATGGGATAGTAATAATAATGATGATGATGATGATAATGATGATGGTGATACTAGTATCGGCAATGACATTATCACGGTTCTTTCGGTTATCAATAATATAATGATAATAATAATCTGACAAAAACGTGTAATGATAACGAGGAATACTGGGTTTACCAAATCACAGGTAGGCAAATTCACGAATTTGCCGATGTTATATTGCCCACTCAGAAGACTCCTGGAGAATAGTAAGCGGGACGATAAAAGTTCAAAGTGCTCTTCGAGTTTCCTCAAGTATCAATTTTGCCCAGAAATGAAGAAATAAAACCGACTATCTGAGCGAGTTTTATCTACCTGGCGCCGATCGGTTCTTACGTGTTACGATTACTTAAAGAGACAAATGACTGCCTTATTGGACTTTGAGGTCCTACTCAAACGCCCCATAAATTCACTTAGGGAATAACGTGCCTTTGAAGGAGGAGGAGGAGGAGGAGGAGGAAGAGGAGGAGGAGGAGTAGGAGGAACGAGTATCATTCGACGTGGTAAGAATGTAATTGGTATATTAAACCTTTATTTTTTTTCAATAAAGAGAATCAGCATCTGTCCAAAGTGAGAGAGAGAGAGAGAGAGAGAGAGAGAGAGAGAGAATGATAAACTGCATTTTTTCTATCTCTTATTATCATAAAAAACTAAACACGAGAGAGAGAGAGAGAGAGAGAGAGAGAGAGAGAGAGAGAGAGAGAGAGAGAGAGAATAATAACTGCATTTTTTCTGTCTGTATTATCATATAACACTAAACACTAGAGAGAGAGAGAATAAGAACATTGTCGTTCTGTTTATAAAATCATAAAAATTAAACTTCAGAGAGAAAGAGAGAGAAAGAGAGAGAGAGAGAGACCATCACTCTCACAAAGAAACCGATCGAGTTTATCGTGTAGGCAATCTATAATGGCAATTAAGAACTTATAATACATTTTTGATCGTGGGTCATCAATCACTGCTTGAAAGTGATTGCCATTGAGCCTAAAATTAAGGAATAATCACCACGGGCCGATGAAAATTTTTAGATGAAGGGGCACCAGAGAGAGAGAGAGATGAGAGAGAGAGAGAGAGAGAGAGAGAGGAGAATATTAATACTTGATCTTATTCCTTTATGACTTGGGGCGAAAGCCAAATTGCATCATCAATCTTAGAAACCAACAAATTAAGTCTATCAAAGCTGGATGTGATTGGTAACAACTCCTTCGGTATATAGAACGTATATATATATATATATATATATATATATTATATATATATATATATATATATATATATATATATCATATGATTTGGTTTTAGTTTTCCAGCACCAGTTTCAAAAGCCGTATTATATGATGCAAACATCTTATTATCATAAGTTAAAACAAAACCACTAAACCAAAACAAAAATTTGGGTGTAAATAAAAAAAAACATCGGTAGAGCTTTACAGGAAATTAACTGAACGCAACTGAAGATGCAATAATAAAACATTAAATATATCACCTTTCAATATTCCACAACCCTTGGAAAACCACATCTTCTACTCTCAATGACTTGATTTACAAGCTGAAGTTGATAAGATTCGTTCAGTTGATTCTCAAACGATCATATTTCTGTTATCTATATTAACATAGCCGTCCCTTCGATCTTACGCCCGTGTTCTGAAGACTCTGGAAAAGGTCGCGACGTTCCATAATGTATCCAGCCGACAGAAATGTATTCTCAATGCAACATTATCGCCTAATCTCGTCCTATACCTGAATTATTATACCCGACGATCTCCGTTAGCCCGTACTATAATGCCATCAACGAAGTCCTTCCAGTGAGGCTATTCCTATGTAAACATACCTCTTTTATGGATTTTCCTTCTCGCTGCCTTATACTTCTGGGCTCTAATGTTCTCGCTGTCATCTTCGTGGGAGACGATAATTCCTCAGGTGTCTTTATTGCTTAGGTTTTGGATTGTATGGTTGTCTGTCCTCTCGGTAGCCTTTATTCCTTATATTCATTAGTGGTTTTATTGGATCCTGTCTTGTCCTTCCATTATCCTGTTGGTGGTCCTGATGTTTGAGGTTTCTGGCTCTTTGACTTGGGCTGAAATGACTTAGACTCCGTTTATTATTATTATTATTATTATTATTATATTAACACGTGAATCGGAGACAACCAACGATACACATATCTTTAACATTTTCCATCTAGTGTAATATATATATATATATATATATATCTTATATTAGTATAATTATGTATATATCATATATATATATATATATATATATATATATAGAGAGAGAGAGAGAGAGAGAGAGATTAGAGAGAGAGACGAGAGAAGGGAGAGAGAAGAGAGGAGAGGAAGTATACTTAGAATGTACTATAATTAAGCGTAGTAACAAAAAAATAAATAAAACCGTAGCAAAGAGAGAGAGAGAGAGAGAGAGAGAGAGAAGAGAGAGAGAGAGAGAGAGACTGAACCCTTTAACTTAAAAGTGCACCCGACTATGCGTAAACAGCTTGAATCATGATTGATGAGCGTATCCACTGGCGCTGCAGGTTCATTGTATCTTACTTAATACAATGCAATGATAATGCGCGGCAACTCTTATACACAGATGCTTTTAATAATGATTTTAATAATTGGTGTTGCTATAATGCCTCCATTATTTCTTTGATATGTTCTTTAACTCTGTTTCATTACATTTAACTCTTTACTTATCTCTTTCAGTTCAACAAAATAGAGATATTGTTCTGAGCGAGATTTTTTACTAGAGATGGTTCTCTCATTCCCTCTTTTTGTCTGTTGGTGTGTGTGTGTGTGTGTGTGTGTGTGTATGTGTATGAGAGAGAGAGAAGATAAAGAAAGAGATGGAGAGAGAGAGAGAGAGAGAGAGAGAGAGAGAGAGAGAGAGAGCTATGCGCCCATCGTTGTTTATTTATCTAATATTCAGTTAATCAGAATAATCTTTATTGTTCTAAGAGCCAATTTTGATTGCAAAAATTCTCTTGAACCTCTTTTTCTAGCGGCCCTTTCCAATCTTTCACTTTCTTCTCGAAAAGCCAATCTCTTGTAGTCTTGATGATCCACCTCCCTCCTCCTCCTCCTCCCCGCCTCTCTCCACCCTCCCTCCTCCTCCTCTCCCCTTCTCCCCCTCTCTCTCAGACCAGGGCAACCCCCCAGCAGACCCGTGCCCATCACTTCATGACTGCGGATACGTGTTTCAGGTCGGGTTACATGCAAATGCCCCGAATATTGCTATCAATTGTTTTTGCTTACGGGCGGTCGTGTATGACTGTCGACCATTAATCGGGCGGTTACTTTAAATATGTCGGGTTCTTTGGGAAGACTGGTCAAGACGCCGTCGGCCAAAGGAAACCGACAGGAGATATCCTTGTAGGATAGGGAACACCCCCCCCCTCACCCTACCCCTATCCAACACCCAACCCCTTCCTCTTACTATTCCTATATCCATTCCCCCCAACCCTCGACTCTCCCCTCCTACTATTCCTCCATATCTCAAACACCAACCCCTTCCCCTTACTATTCCTAGATCCATTCCCCCTAACCCTCGACTCTCCCCTCCTACTATTCCTCCATATAAAACAAACAAAAAACCCTTTCAGTTTTCTTCTGAAGATTGAAAAAGAAACCCACAAAATCACTGTGTATAACTTGTTTACTTATTAGCATTTGCATTTATTTTACTCCACTTATTAATACTTATAAGGAAACGCGTTATACACTGATTTTGTGGGTTTCTTTTTCGTTCCTCCATATCTCATTGATCATCTTCCAGGCTTCCAAAGTTATTGAAGACATTACAGGAATTAACGAGGAGTAATGTCAAATTTGTCTTCTTTTCATTTGGATTAATTCCTTCTGTATTTACTTTTATAATCAATCATCCCTGACGTCTAAAATATATTATGAAGTCGATTTAAGTAATGAAGGTTGTATAAATCTTTATTGCTTCTGACCATACCCGACATTCAGAGTCATTTAACTTCCTTAACTTCAAAGGACGCGGAGCATCTCAAGTCATTCTTGAAATTTTCCAGGAATTAAATTATAAACGTCTTGAAGCTCATCGGGAATACAAAAAAGTATTAGTTGTAACCACGCAGTTGTAACAAGTACATGATGCCCAGAAGAAAAAAAAAATCTAAGTTCACTACAAAAAGTAGTTGTGACAGGTACATGATTCGAAGATCAAACAAAAATCTATCCTCAGCTGATATTCAGGCGTCTGTGCAGATATTTCATTCTACAAAAAAAAAAAAAAGATTTATACGAGAAAGCAAGAAAGACGACATTTTCCTACATAAGGAGGTATCAAATACCTCCCAGAAAAACTGCTCCAATCCCTGAAACACACGTACACACACACTAAACAATATTATAAGAGCCAGTACTGAGATATTTGATCAGATGAAATTCTTTTGCATGGAAAAATGTACGCCAGACTTTCGTCAGTAGGAAAATACAGCAAAGTTAATATTTAACTTTTTTTTAAACTAGTGGAAACGTCTTTTGTTTTCTAAATGCGTGTCTTCCTAAGAACAATTGATGATAAACGGACGAATTCGTAGGTTGCAATAAATGTAATTATCAAACATAGCATAGGACATAGTCGAAACGCATTTCTTCCTAAGAACAATTGATGTTTGAGGAACAGAAGTATTCGTAGGTTGCAATAAATGTAATTATCAAACGTAGAACATAGACACGCAGTACACTGCTAAATAGCGCAAACGTGTAAAAGTCCATTTATTATTTATTATTAAAGGCCGACTCCAAGCTTTGATAAAGAACTTTAGTTTAGCAGTCTTCCCTTCAAGTCACGGATGCTAGGTTACACACAAACACAAAAGCGTGTTCATACACACACATGTACACACACACATACACGCAAAGTCCTTAAGTCTCGTCTTGCAGTAATCTCATCTTTAATAAATACGTATTCATTCAGTTGAATCAAATCTCATCATGACAAAGAAACAACTAAAACTGATTACAAGTTAATAGATTCTTCTCAATGAGTTATTCAATCTGATAACAGGCGATTATGTATCAGGAAATAAGCAACATAAAAAATAAAAAATAAATAAATGAACAAATAAATAAATAAATAAATAAATAGGTGGGAGGGAGATGTTAGTCCCGACCAGCATTGCTTGAAACCATTACTTCGTCCCTAATATCACTTAATTTTTATTTCCTTTCGACTTAACTCGTTGTCTGCTTACGTGCACGTCGCATGCAAATTCACGGTTAAACATCGTGCTTGAGTCGAGGGTTGTGGGGCGAGGGGGGACTTAACAAGCATAGAAGATTGTGGCTTAATCATAAGGACTCAACTTTAGTTACGTACAACTTTTTTTTGCTACAACCCGGCCTAAGCAGAGCGAACGCACCACGAAGGGGGAGCCATTTGCTTTGAATCTTCTCTAGTTATTATTGCGTGGTTACAGCGATATATTTAAGAAGACGCTCGTAAACCATCGTTTTGGGATGGTCACTCCTCCTCTCTCCTCGCCCTCCTCCTTCTCCTTCTCCAACCTCATACCTCCTCCTATTCCCTCCTCGTTTTTTTTTTCGTTTTTTTCGCCACGTCCAGCTTCCCGACGGAGCTCGAGTTTGTTGTACAATTCTCCTCTTTGCAAATGGCGCTGTCTTTGATGTTCCCTCTATTATTTAATGAGGACGATACATCAGACCCATAAAGTAGTAATGTTTCGAGATTTGTTGCATCACCACCGTCCCTGATAAGGACGTGCCACCTTTTATACCAACAAGAACCGCCTGCGAGGAAAAGGCAGCGGTAAACTACAACGCATTCATAAATTTGTTTATGGTTAAATATTTCAAAACGATTATAAATTTTTGATGGTAGATATTTCAAAACGGTTACATCTCTTTGATTATAAATATTATGAATTTTTCAAAACTATTATGAATTTTTTTGTGGTAAATATTTCAAACCGGTTATAAATCTTTGAATATAAATATTTCAACGCGATTATAACTTTTTTATTGTAAATTTTTCAAAACTTCTATACATTTCGGTAGTAAATATATGTCTATAAATTTCTGATGGATAAATATTTTGCAATATTTACACATTTTTGATGGATAAATATTTAAAAATGTTTATAATTTTTAACGGATAAATATTTACATTATCCATCCAACTCTCTCTCTCTCTCTCTCTCTCTCTCTCTCTCTCTCTCTCTCTCTCGCTCTCTCTATCTATCTATCTATCTATCTATCTATTTGTCTAACTATCTATCTATCTATCTATCTATCTTTTAAGTCAGTGGATAACTATCAAGCAGTAATCTAAAAGTACTAAAATGCGTACTTTCAAGGTAGAATATTTAAATAAAATCTATTTACCTTACGTTATCAAAGTAATTCTCTCTCTCTCTCTCTCTCTCTCTCTCTCTCTCTCTCTCCTAGTCAGTGGATCACCATTAGGCGGTAATTTGAAAAGGACCAAGTGTGTATTTTCAAAGCAGTAGGCAATTAGACGCCCTCCTGTGTAAGCCACCGAACGTATTTCAGGGCGATGACAATAACTCTGGCGCCCCCTCCACCCCCCCCTCACAACAACCCAGCAGCAGCAGCACTAGAGTTAAAAGAACCCCTTCAGATAGGTCTTCATCAGAAATCACCCTGGAACTAATTAAAGCAAAGTTCGGTAGCTGCCATGCTTTTTCTGATTTAGAAACCTAAATAGCCGTAGTGAATGCCTCCTGGAAGTTTCAGTTCGACTTTCTTCTCCTTTTACTTTATTGAACTTGAATGCCCGTTCATTGTTTACGTGTGGAATAACTTTCAGAATGGGGTATACTTGTATTTCCTTCTACTCTATTTTATTAAACCTAAATGGTCCATTATTGTTTACGTTTGGAATTATTTTCAGAATGGGGCATACTTATATTCCCTTCTACTCTACTTTACCGAACGTAAATGCTCCTTTCTCTTGTTGGAAATTATTTTCAGAATGGGCATACTAGTATTTCCTTCTACTCTACTTTACCAAACCTAAATGGTCCTTTATTGTTTACGTTTGGAATTATTTTCAGAATGGGGCATACTTATATTCCTCTTCTACTTTACTTTACCGAACGTAAATGCTCCTTTCTCTTGTTTGAAATTATTTTCCGAATGAGGCATACTTGTATTTCCTTCTACTCTACTTTATCAAACGTAAATGGTCCTTTCTCTTGTCTGAAATTATTTTCAGAATGGGGCATACTTGTATTTCCTTCTTCTCTACTTTACCAAACATAAATTTTCCTTTTTTCTTGCTTGAAATTATTTTCAGAATTGGACATACCTGTATCTCCTCCTTCTCTACTTTATCAAACATAAACGCTCCTTTTTCCTATTTGAAATTATTTTCAGAATGGAACATAATTCCATTTCCTTCTTCTATACTTCATCAAACGTAAACGATTTTCAAAGCGGGGAGGGGGATGGGATGGGGTTAGGAGAGTAATACCTTCAAATTCCCTGACAGGCCCAGGTACGTATGACTCTCGCCGATCACGCGGGCACTCTTTTTAACGAGAGCGCGTGATTGACAGGCCGCGATGGGGGATATTTGACCTCAAGGGTCAACTATTAATTAGCCGATAAGTGATTGAACGAAATACGGGGCGAGCTCGGAGCCGTATGGCGATCAATCTTCCTCATTTTACGTAAGAGGTTGTCGTGAGACGGTATATTTTGAAGCTCTTTCAATTACGGCCTGGGACTCTTAATTAACGCTGGTTAGCAACGCTGTGAAAGACGAGAACGGTTTTCTGTTAGGTTGTTCCGGGATAATGAACGTGGCAGCTTCTCTCTCTCTCTCTCTCTCGGAATTGAAAAGCACGTTTAACAGATGATTTTTTTGTTATTATTAATTGTTTATTCTGTTAAATAATTAGAGCAGAAATAGCTTTGAATATTCAATGTTTTCACAGTATTCCCAATTTTCATAGACCTAATTGAGAACATTTAAAATATTTACTTAAATGAGCTGAAGCCAATGCTTTAGTCATGGCTCTAACGTATTGGACGAAAAACAATGATAATACCCTCTCTCTCTCTCTCTCTCTCTCTCTCTCTCTCTCTCTCTCTCTCTCTCTCTCTCTTTCTCTCTCTCTCTCTCTCTCTCTCTTTGAGATGCAGCTTCACCGGCAAGATGAATGGCATAACTAAGTATGCAAATCTCTCCGGTCCCGATGAGTATCGTGGTCGAAAACCTGTTTGAAATACAAATAATTAAACTTTCTTGGGCAGATTTCCACCTGCGTCGCCGGCAACGTCCGAGTAGGATGATGGAGGCAAGACCTGCGTGTGATGGTACATATATGGGGAGAAGTTCTGTATGTATTGTACAAAACCTTTCACACAATTGCACATACATATATATATATATATATATATATATATATATATATATATATATATATATATATATATATATATATATACAGGGTGGGCCAAAAGTAGCTCCACAGTAAAACAGAATAAAAAAATAAAAATTTATTAAACGCATAAAATTTTTCAGACATGAATAAGTGGCATATTTAGAAATGAGTGACATGAAAAGGATAAAAAATAAGTAGCATGTATTAATGGCACAGTATTAATTTTCTATTGAAGAGTACTTGAATGAGAAACAATTCATGAAGTAACTGTGAGGCTACTTTTGGCCCACCCTGTATATATATATATATATATATATATATATATATATATATATATATATATATATATTTTTTTAAGATATATAAGCTATAACATTCGGAAAGGAGCTGAGTAAAATAGCATCTATAGTTCTCTTACTGATATCATTTACCAAAGGAGTATCAGCTTCATCACATCAGATGAACATAGCCAGAGTGATAAACCTATCAGATATGACGTCTTTTTGCCGAAATTTAAGATTGGAAACACGTATGATTTTTTAAAAATTCTCATTTCCCAGGAAAATGCTACCAAAATAGAATCAATTGGAGTGTATAGGTTAAGTCCTTTGCTTTTGTGTCAATAATGAAGCTGGCACCTACTGAAGTCTTATGATTAGTGAAGAATATTAATATAGTATCCAAGGGAAATATACAGTAGTTTCGTTTACGTCAGTAATCTGGTTTGGCTGATTAACAAGTATCTAATAAAAACTAGTTTTTTTATTATTTTAGATCTGCTGTTTTTAATACCATTGACAGAAGCTATAAGTATTCATGAACATAATTAATAATTTTATAATTATTCATTCTACTTGTTTTCCGGTTTTAAACTACGACTAGGAATTCTCACAACATATACGCTCCTCCTTCATGCATAAGGAGTAAGGCGCCACGAAACTCGCAGAAGTGAGAAAATTCCTCATTAAAATGAAGATATAAAACCAGCAGAGCAAATAGATTATTTCGACATACAGACGTTTACTCAGGTCAAACACATGCACTGAAACACTTTTGTAAGCAGCCACACACCTGTAGTTTTGCAATTTCTCCTCAGGCAGACGGGGCGAGGTGTCAGATGAATGACAAAAAGCGAACAGGTGACGGGCTTGAATGAACGTGGAAACAAACAAGAGGAGAAATGATAAAAGATTCGGTGGTCAACAACGGCTAAACTTTCCCACTCATCTTGAGTCAGTTAGGTGTCAAGAGAGGGCGTGGAGTGGGCTTGGAGTGGCCGCGGAGGAGGGATGGAGTGGGCCTTTTTGGCCGCCACATACAGTCAGCCTCAAGGGCTCTCAGGGTGATCGCAGCGCCTTCGAAAAATCTAACCACCCCACTCCCCCCCCCCCCCCCACCCCCTCCCCCACCCCCCAGAACCTAACAGAAAAAAAAATACCAAGCTAACCCCCCCCCCAAAATAAAAAAATAAGTAAAAAAAACCATTTCTTCGTAACGCGCGGAACAGCCTATGGGAAGAAAAATCAAGACTCTTCAATACCACAAGATTTATCAGTTTTTCGTGAATGTGCAGAGCGCGTGACATTTGTTTTGATTAGCAAATCTACCCCTAAAATAAAAGATTCGACAAAACCATTTTCAGCAATAGATATATTTTTCTTGAAGTGCAGCTCTCATCAAACTAAATAGGATCCTAGGTAAGCTCTGTTAAAGTATAGGCTGTCGACTATGAATACTTCATAGATTTATTAGCAAAAAAATTACTCAAAGTTAAAAAATACAAAATAAATAGATGAAAAAAATAATTCACAGAATGCCATTTATTTTCACAGTCTTAGACTGTCTTTGCATGCCTTTATATTCGACGCGAATTAAGCAATTTGCAAATTATCAAGATTTTCGATGACTAGTACTTAAAAACAAACAAAAAAGTTTAAAATACATATATATTTATGCTCCTCAGAACCTTCCATCAATCATAATTTGCAGAGGATTAGGAAAAAACCTACTAAATCTTTTTTAATCACAACTGGTAATCCTTGTTGGCAAAGAAAAATCTTACCAAAGATGCATTTTTTATTAGTATTACCGCGCTTCAGTTGTGTATATTTCTTTTTACTTATTGTATTCCTAATTATTTGTGTATGGCTTATGATGAAATAAATTTATTAGATACTGATTAGCTATTTAAATTGCAATGTTGCAAGAAAACAATATTATTATTATTATTATTATTATTATTATTATTATTAT
>NC_087221.1:45877409-45884909 GCF_015104395.2 Macrobrachium nipponense
CTTAAATATGTACTTATTTATTAATGTGTTTATATAATTACATTTTTATTTATTTGTTAAGATAATTACTTATTTCTTAATTTGTTTAGATACTTACTTTTTTTTCATTTATTCATTAATTAATCAATTTCTCTATTCAGGTTACACGTAGGTACAAAACACAGTCACTCGTTTGTAGCCTGACCAGCCATTTCCCATAAATCTACGAAGCAACTTCCTGGTTAAAAAAAAAAAAAAAACTAATGGCGCAGTATAGAAAAGACAATCAGCTATTTCTGGCCCGTGCTTGAGGAGGAGGAGGAATTACGTGCGTACGTACCCGGACACCAGCTAACGTACGCACCAGGGACCAAAGGGTATTGAATAAGCACCAAGCTAACAGTCGTAAATTTGCAACGATAAGCGCATCATACAGCAGTTATTACTGCGCTTAATCACTGAGCCAGTATTTGCTTGCCTGCGCTCTTTCACCAGGATGTTGTTTGTGTGTGTATGTGCGTGTGTGTGTGTATGTGCGTGTGTATGTATGTGCGTGTGTGTGTGTGTGTGTGTGTACACAACGAGTAATTAATATTTCTCGTTGTACAGAAACTCAAATAGTTTCATGAAATCAAAGTCTGTCACGCTAATAAAAAGAAAATTGCAGATAAGCAAAAAAAGAAAAATAATAATAATCGAAAATACAGAAATGATTTTTTTTTATTTGTCATTCATATCCACTTTGCATGATTTTGTGAATGCATTTACACAAAAATCATTCAGCCAAAATGATTTATTAACGTCACGTTACCTTGTGATCAATTGAACTATTATCTAATTTTCATCAGTAGCATATACATTTTTATTAAATTTCCTTAAAAGGGGTATCTATACCCCTCGGGGGTGTGATAACCACATGCTCGGGGCATGGGACTTGATCTCTGGATATTTGTATATATTTGATTTTAATCTGTCAATGTATACATGTGCACATTTTTGTAAATAAATAACTATATACAGCTATAAATGATTTTGATTTTCTTGTATGTTCTATTCCTAGCTATTCATACCTAAAGTGTGTATTGAAGTAAGTATATTAAGTTATATTGTCAACAAATAGGACTTAAGTGGACTTCAGCAAAGGGGGTATGGAACCATATTTGGGCAGTTCACTAGGGGTCCGGAGTCATCAATAGGTTAAGAACCCATGTTCTGAGAACTCCTTCTCTTTTATCGTTTATCAATAACGCAGAATAATTACACGAAGACCACTTATGAATAACAAGTAAAGTGAAAATATAGTTTTTTTTTTAAACTGGAGTTTTATTTTAGAGAGATTTATGAATAAAAAGTAAACTGAAAATATGGTTTTTTTTTTTATATAAATCTGGTTTTATTTTAGAGAGATTTATGAATAACAAGTATTCTGAAAAAAAAAATATTTTCTATAAAAACAGAGTTTTTTTTTTAGGAGAGATTATAAAAATTGTTCCTCAATGACGATACTGCTACAATTGCAAAGAACCTCAAGTTATGCCCTGCAATGTACCATGTGAGGTGTACTGTCGGCACTACCGTCCTACGGAGTATTAAGAATATGAATATACTTACAACGAAAAATAATAAATAAACATTATTTTTTTTAGCTTGTACGAACGTCCCTGTACAACTCCATCCCGCACGGGACTAATGCACAAATTGCGTTGGGTTACAGTACCTGACGTTTTCATAACCGCGGGCATCACTTTTTTATCTCCGCGCAGAGCAGAATAAACATATTACTTGTTTGTCTACAAACGTCATCGGAGAGAGATGATTAGACACACGGCTCGAGATAACCTCTGCAAAACAACAAGGGTCGTAGATTAAGGGGTATCTAAAGTATGCCCAAATCGAGCTTCATGGAGTTGACTGCTGAGTCCCAGAAGGGGCATTGCTGCCGAGCGAGGCGATCTCGCTTTGCATTCCTAATAATAATGTTTCTTTGCATGCTTGCATCGTCAGGAGCAAATGCAGACTGCATCATAAAATGCATTGATTTCCGGATGCCTGTCTGTAAGTATTCACACGATATTTGGTTATCCGAAGACTTCGTCAAGCACTGACTCAGGTTTTTGGAAATGTGTTTTTATAACAATTTCGATTAGAATGGAACGTACAGTACACACACACACACACAAACACACACAAAAAACATCAAAATATTTTAATAAAATTTATGTATTTGAAATGCTTTAGGATAATCATTTCTGTCAGAATGAAGAGTACACTACAAAACAAGAATATAAATATCTTCATAAAATCTATGTGTTTGCAATTTTCATGAAGCATTAGGATTTGGAATTTTATTTTTTTGATAATTTCTCAGAATGAAGTATACTCCATATAAAAAAAAATATACCATCTACTAATCATATGTGAAAGTACCATGCACACGAAATGTAAAAACGATGCTTTGCCGAATCAATCTGAGAACTGCTACATCCATCATCCACACCTCAAATAATACATTTATTTTCCCCCTATAAAAGCTCATACAAATAATTCAAATGACTCTAAAAAATGCGACTTCCGTTACTCAGGCATCAAAAATGGCACATTTACTTTCTCTCTATACAAGGTCACACAAACAACACTACGAAAAAGGTCCTGCTTCAGACTGAGTGAGTCTCCTCAACAGAGCAATTCAAGGGTAACGACTCACCTAAACTCGTCCATGAATACTAACGGAGAGAGGGAATCCTCTCTCTCAGGAAAGAGCTGGTGGTTCATCCTCTTTACCAATTGGATCACATAACGGCAGTAAATCCAGGACTTCGTTATCGCCAGGTCCATCTCGAATAAGTAATGGAAATTTGTCTTTGGCTACGAGGCGTTCAACACCTTTCATTTCAGCGTACGTCTGTAGATACGGATCTGCCATCGTCCCACGCACGGATGATCGCTATCGGGCGGACCCCAATGAACAACAACCATTCGCCCCGCTGAAATTATCAGAGGAGATGCTGATGAATCGTCAAATAAATAATCACAGGAAAAGTTGTTGGTACTGTTGCTGGTTTCTGCTCATTTTCCACTCCTTCTTCTTCCTCTTCTTCTTCTTCATCTTCTTCGTCTTCTAAGTTTGTATTTGTCACAGAAGCTTCACTTATTCTTCTTATCATGAAACATATCTAAAGTAAATCTTGGCCACCTTTTGCGAAGCTGGTTTTATTCTACATCTTCTTCTTCTTCTTCTTCTAAGCTTGTATTTGTCACAGACATTTCATTTGTTCTTATTATCATGAAACTTAACTAAAGTCAATCTTGGCCAACTTTTGTGAACCCAGTTTTATTTTTCTTCTTCTTCTTCTTCTTCTTCTTCTTCTTCTTCTTCTTCTTCTTCTTCTTCTTCTAAGTTTGTATTTGTCACAGAAATTTCACTTGTTCTTATCACGAAAAATATATAGAGTAAATCTTGGCCACCTTTCGTGAACCTAGTTTTATATCAAAAATGTTATTTTCTTTATATATTGGAGCCTATTAAAATAAAGTTTGTTACTTTTTATGGATATGATAATTTTCGTTATTTTCATACTTAATTTTCCTTTACATAATAAGTTATATACATTCCTCAAGTCGAGAGAATAAGCTATCATTATTACCATACTACTAAGTAATTCAAACTTTGCATGAATTGGCATCATGAAAATGTACGCACATTTAAAAATAAACAAATATTCGTGAAATTATGTATAGCAATTCCCCGAAGGCCTTCTTCAATAACTTCTGGGAAAAAATATTCTTCGATATCTGAAGAATTTTTTTTTTTTTATTATTATTATTTTTTTTAGGGATATCCATCGCTCGTCGCAGAAACTGGAAATCACCAGTCATTTCGCTGGAGTTTTATTCCTTTAATAAAAAAAATCGGTTTTCGTTATCTAAACCTATGAATAATTTATTACAAAACGAAAGATTTCATTACTTTTCTTCGGCAATAGATTATTTCCCAGCGGCTTCTTTTGATGAGGTACTTTATCGTACCGTTTCGAAAAGGCCCGATTACCTTCGTATCTAAGGATTTTTTATTTTTTTGAGAGAGAATTCGAATTATAATATAAGCTTACTTTTTAAATCTGTCTCCCATTTCTGACATTATTTGTTTCCATGTAATATGTTGTCATCCATTCAAGTAAGGCGACTGGAAATGAATTTCCCTTTCGCAGTATCTTAATTCCAGATGGCTATAAATTTTACGTATTTTTCATTTACAAGTTTTATATTTTTTTGGAACCTTGAAGCCCAAGTCATTCGCCCTTGTTGGCTTGTTTCATATGATGATGGGTTTAATTTTTGAATCGATAAAATAATAATAATAATAATAATAATAATAAGCTAATAATAAATAATAATAATATAAAATAATAATAATAATAATAATAATACTAATAATAATAATAATCTAATAATACTAATAATAATACATAATAATAATAATATCTGAAAACCAGTGAAGACGAGTGGCTAAAGAGTGCATGGGAAGAACTAATAAAAGTAGACGAAGACCCAGAAATATACAGACAGGAGAATGACAGACAGAACAGAGGACTGGCACAATAAACCAATGCACGGACAATACATGAGACAGACTAAAGAACTAGCCAGCGATGACACATGGCAATGGCTACAGAGGGGAGAGCTAAAGAAGGAAACTGAAGGAATGATAACAGCGGCACAAGATCAGGCCCTAAGAACCAGATATATCCAAAGAACAATAGATGGAAATAACATCTCTCCCATATGTAGGAAGTGCAATACGAAAAATGAAACCATAAACCACATAGCAAGCGAATGCCCGGCACTTGCACAGAACCAGTACAAAAAGAGGCATGATTCAGTGGCAAAAGCCCTCCACTGGAGCCTGTGCAAGAAACATCAGCTACCTTGCAGTAATAAGTGGTACGAGCACCAACCTGAGGGAGTGATAGAAAACGATCACGCAAAGATCCTCTGGGACTATGGTATCAGAACGGATAGGGTGATACGTGCAAACAGACCAGACGTGACGTTGATTGACAAAGTCAAGAAGAAAGTATCACTCATTGATGTCGCAATACCATGGGACACCAGAGTTGAAGAGAAAGAGAGGGAAAAAATGGATAAGTATCAAGATCTGAAAATAGAAATAAGAAGGATATGGGATATGCCAGTGGAAATCGTACCCATAATCATAGGAGCACTAGGCACGATCCCAAGATCCCTGAAAAGGAATCTAGAAAAACTAGAGGCTGAAGTAGCTCCAGGACTCATGCAGAAGAGTGTGATCCTAGAAACGGCACACATAGTAAGAAAAGTGATGGACTCCTAAGGAGGCAGGATGCAACCCGGAACCCCACACTATAAATAGCACCCAGTCGAATTGGAGGACTGTGATAGAGCAAAAAAAATAAAAAATAAAATAATAATAATAATAATAATGTGGAGGCGTGAACTTTATGCAGTCTTTTACGACTGTTTCTTGCAACATTGCAATTTAAATAACCCCTCAGTATCTAAGTGGTTTTAAGACGGCGCAACACGGCACCGATAGCAAAGGAATTATTGCCATAGCCAAGTAATTTCCCCTGAAATCTTATAGTCATTAGTTTCAGCAATTCCCGCAAATTTCCAGACTCTTTCATTTCGGTGCTTATGGAAAATGATGATAATGCAGCAGAAAAAATCAGACGGTCATTAATGCGTACCCGTGTGTGTGGCACAGAGGAATAAATTGTTGTTTATTTCATTATTACTCGAGACATCTTGGATTTACGAACCCCGACCTTCCCCCGTAACTCCTCCCCCCTCTGTCCAGGCTCTTCCCTCTCTCTCTCTCTCTCTCTCTCTCTCTCTCTCTCTCTCTCTCTCTCTCTCTCTAAAGGTACAGCTGACGACGATCGAGAATTAAGGGTTCTGTTTATTCGATAGTGAGGGAACTATATTGAATTCCTTATGTAACCAATAACAATTACATAATAATTGTTATGCAAGCACCAAAAAAAAAGAAATATAAATGTATGGATATATAAATTCACACACACACATATATATATATATATATATAATATAATATATATATATATATATATATATATATATATATATATATATATATATATACATATATATATATTATATATATATATATATATATATATATATATATAGAAATATATGGATGAACTTAGGTCAAATGTACCTAACGCACTATTTACTTTCTCTTTTTATAAGAAGCATTAATTTGACATAACAGTTTTCAGTAAGGAAGGGCTTGAGATGAATAAAAAAACCTCTAGCTCGGTCCAAAGCAAATAGTTTTGTGTACAGTCAAGACAGTTTACAAAAAATTCTCATTTTGTAGACTGAAAACAGAAGAGAAATTTATTTAATTTTCATGCAGTTTGAGAGACAGAGTGAAAATGGCTTACTTTCACGAAAGAATATATATTAGTTTTCATATTTTTTTAAATTTTTATTTTGAACAAATAAGTCATCGTCAGCGCTCATGAACAAAAAAAAGACTGGTTCTAATATCGGAGATTTACACATCAAGCAAGCAGCATATATATCTTAATAAACCCGAAAAAAAACCGACAAAAATAATCACAGGGCGCATGCGCGGTAAAACCCGTTCAATTACATCTTGATCTGGAGCGGAGATGGCCGCAAACGGTAATAAATATCTTTACGAGACATCGATAATTGGGGTTGACACTTGGACACGCCGTGATATATTAACGTCGAGAAATGTATTCGTCGGAGGGCGTGGTCCCATGTTGCTCTATAAACAGACACATCGAGGAGTGTTCTGAATCTCGTATTTTCATCGGACGAATAAATAATTCACATCCAGTTATGTGCGTGTCCCTGCCTATAGTGTGGCCGTTGCATTATCCAGCCGTTGCCTTTGATGTGTGGCTGGATATGCTTTCTTTCTGTATTTGTCGTTGCTTTATTCAGCCATTGACTCGGATAAAGCCTTAAAGAGAACTGTTGGCTACTTAGCCACTGACTTCAATATAGCCTTGAAGAAAGAGGGAAACCAGTTGTTGGCAATACTCCGTATATGTTGTTGCTTTATATAGCCATTGGCTCAAACAATGCCTTATAGAAAGAGAAAAATCAATTATTGTGTATAATTCACATTTTCTATTCTTTATTTTTTTATAATTTTGGCACCGATTTTTAGCGATCTTTATTGCGCAGGAAAATAATATAAGTTTTCAAAGGATTATTGCATCATTACCTGGAAATAAATTATCAAACGATTATTTCCATCATAATCTCAACCCTGGCAGTTAGTTGTCTAAATTATCGCACGCCTATTCAAATTATCGTCGCATCTTATCTATGCACAAGCTTTCCTCTATTAATTTCGTAAACAAGAAGATAAGAAAAAAAAAAAAACAGCATCGTGTTGGAGATTGAATCTGGCGAGGCTATTTTTAATCTGTGCCTGATACCGACCACAACACAGGTCCCTCATATAAAAATCAGAGA
>NC_087221.1:45889909-45893164 GCF_015104395.2 Macrobrachium nipponense
CTTCGATGGTTTCATAGCGTTTTTTGAGGAAGTAATGCGATTTTTTTTTCTTATTCAGCTACTGGAACGAACCTTACCTGTGAAAATATCCGCTATAATAATAATAACTAGAGGCTGAAGTAGCTCCAGGACTAATGCAGAAGAAGTGATGGACTCCTAAGAAGGTAAGATGCAACCCGGAACCCCCACACTATAAATACACCCAGTCGAATTGGAGGACTGTGATAAACAAAACAAAAATAATAATAATAATAATGCCTTTAGGTACGTGCCGAAAAGTTAAAATGAAACACGCTTGTCTTTATATAATACTGATAAATTAAATTTTCCAAACACATTGTCCCTTCTGTAATAATAATAATAATAATAATAATAATAATAATAATAATAATAATAATAATAATAATAATAATAACAATATTGCCTTTAAGTACTTGTCGAAAAATTGCAATGAAACTAGCTTGTATCTACGCAAGCCTGAGAGTTAGAATTTGTCTATAATAATAATAATAATAATAATAATAATAATAATAATAATAATAATAATAATAATATAATAATAATTAAAATAATAACATATTGCCTTTAGGTACGCATCGAAAAGTTATAAAATGAAACGAGCTTGCCTTTATGTAACCCTGAGAAACGGGATTTTTCAAGCATTTTGTCCATTTTTTTTTTTACAGAAACGAACGTATACGATAATCACAAACATTTATTTCTAATTTCAACACCGGAAGAGTCATGTGAATTTCTTTCCAGGTGTTCATTACTCTTGAATACAAATAGTAACATATAATTATTGCAGCTTTTGACCATAATATTCTAAATTATTTTTCTAGATTTCCACGTACCTTTGGCAGGAAAAATCGAAAATATCCGTTTGAAATTGGCGCCTCTCTCATTAGAATCTTCGAAATGTCTTTAGCAAGCGCCTCATAAAGAACACATTAACAAAAGTGGGTTCTAATTGCGCTAACGACCATAAACAGAGAGAATTAGAGCCGGTTAACTACCGCAGTTAGGGATTTACCAGTCGCCTGAATGATTACTTAAGTCATTTGGCGCAACAAGTCGATCCCTGGAGATTGGAAAATGTTGACACTCGCCCGTAATTAAACAAAATAATGAACTCCAGGTAAATATTACTCTCGGAGATTTTTAAGTCATTTTTTCGGAAGGATCTTTACGCATACAAATGAACCTTAATTCCGACAAAATGCTGCGCAGGTTTTTTTTTTTTTTTTTTTTTAAATTTTTTTTTTTTGGGGGGGGGGGGGGCGGGGGGGGGGGGGGGGGGTGGGGGGGGGGCAGCATACCCTTGCTCCAGCTGTCACTAATTTTACCTCAGTTCACAAAAGGTGATTACGAGAGTGCGAGATCGTCCGCTTAGAAGAAAGTATGTAATTAACATGGAACCAGTCGATCCAAATAATGCGCACAGGATGATATTTGGAAACAACGTACTTATAAGCAACCGACCTATGCATAACTAACTCTAAGAATAAAGATAAAAAAAGAAAAGCTGAATACAGAATGACATTTTGTCTTAATATATTCATAAACAATTATGACAGCAAGCGCAACTGTGTTTGTCGGCTCAGATGCAAATTTCACTAAATTGTACGCTACGTTTTCAAATATTGGTTTGATGATGAGCATAATCAACTGTAGTCTATATATACGAGAAAGGGAAAAGTGTTATATAAAATATTCATAATAATACTTAACCCTGTTGTGGTCGCTATTTGTCTGCAGTGATGATTAAAGTTCTGCCACTGACGTATAATTCATAGGTGTAATTCATCTTTCTTAAGATTAATTACACTTTACACATACATAGTTTACAAGGAATGATTTTACTGTAGATATTTCTGTGAAAAGGATTTTGAGGTTTTTCATCTAAATAAAAAAAAAAAAAAAAAGACTATCCAGTGTCAATTCTGTGTAAGATATTTGCCCAAGGAACGCAAACGACCCTATCAAATCTCTGCCGCAACTAAGATTTATAAAAGAGCGTCGCCTATTAGAACAAGTTTCTAGTAATATACCGGTGATCAACGGACATTCTAGAAAGGAGGAGCACCTTAGAATAGCCACCTTAAGCTTCCCTTAAATAAACATTAATCCTCGTAGACAGGCCCGTTTTTGCTTTGGCGAGAACCCTTGTCGGATGCAATGTCATAGCCTATTTGCAGGTTTAATTGCACTGGTTTCGAATTGCTCCAAGACCAGGACCCATTAATGACAAGGCGATGAGACCAGATAGTTGCACCTAGCGCGGTAAAGTGCGTGTCCTACCTGTATTATGAACCCCACAACGCCCTGTACGAAATTCTAAAAGCTCGTCAACGCATCCTGTTTAGAGGCGAAATTCCAGGTTTCAAATTAGACCCAAAGCCACAACAGTGCGCAGGCTCGCTTCTACCCCCGAATGCTGGCTAAGTTGCTCTGTTGTTCTGGAGTCAATCAACATCCTGTTCGACGTTTGTTTCAACATCTTGTCTCGTCCTCAAGGTAACATGAGAAGCGTCTATAAGCTTGTTTCCTGATATCGTGAACTCGTTAGCTGTTGGGCTACGAGGGAGATTAATACTCTTTTGAATTAGTTTTAGTTTTTTAGTACTTTTTTTTACTTAGACGCTTATTGGAGACCTTATGGGAGAAATTCACTTCTCCATTGTTTCAGTGCTAGTTTAACTTGTTAAGGGGTGGTTTCAGCTTTTTACCCCCGTATATAGTTTTTTATCTAGGAATTTTTTTTTTTTTCCTCATAAGGTATAAAAGTGAAAGAAATATGACTGGAGCGTTTATATTTCTGTCTCGTTTAGTTCTTGCTTCTCACTTAAATCGCTCTTCAAGCAAAGGACGATATAACCCTTTCAAATAAATCCGTGATAAAAAGGAAACTCGGCTCGGGGTCCATCATGAAAAAACAATTTATTCCAAAAGAAAAAATCTTTGGCAGATGCGTAATAAAAATAAGATAGAATTTATTCTTGAGAATTTAGACTATTTTGGCGTCTAGGCAAAGCAGAACCATTCAACATCAAAACATCTTTAACGTTATGTTTTCATAACTTCGATCACATTTTAGGTTGTTGGTCTTGAAATACGCGATAATTAAATGACTTTGTAAGATGCACTATTTCTAGTGTTACTCACTCGATAGTTGCAATTAATATATTTGGGGGTAAAGATAGTTATTTTGAATAACTATCTTTAATAACTATCTTTAACATAGACATTAATCTT
>NC_087221.1:45893664-45898664 GCF_015104395.2 Macrobrachium nipponense
AGGAGGTGGTGGTGGTTATCAGACAGGCAGGTACGAGCCGCCTAGATCCTCGACTCGATACTCTTGAGATCCCGAAACAGCAAAACGGCCTCTCTCTCTCTCTCTCTCTCTCTCTCTCTCTCTCTCTCTCTCTCTCTCTCTCTCTCTCTCTCTGTTGAGCCCCCTTGAAAGTGAGACTACAACAGCACCAGATCTGATTTATGCAACCCGCCAATTTGCATTAATTTCCATAACATCACAACCGAACTGCAGCAGAATCATCACTGTATTGTGGAGACCGCGCGCGTTTCCCTCATGCGGATTTCGCGCGCATTATGTTTATATTATCCCTAATTATCCGTTTAACGAAGAAAAGTTTTTTTTTATGGGTTTTACTTCGTTAGTCCGTCGGGTGTTCGAAAAGGCAGCGGGTAATCGACGTTTAGCGGACGACTTATAGGATAGTAGTAAAGTGCCATGAGATTCGGACGGGAAACTCTCCCACAGGAATGAGTTGAAATGAGTATACGCTACCTACTTCACAGGATCTCGGAAGGGAATCTCTCTCTCTCTCTCTCTCCTCTCTCTCTCTCTCTCTCTCTCTCTCTGGGCATATAAACCACTTCATATTGTGCCTCTTAACCCGCCAGGCTTTGTCCGGCCCCACCATTGTTATCTCATAAAGGAGTTTTTAACCGCGATAAAGACTCATAAACATTCGTCTCGTCCAGGCAAACGACCACCACGAGAGTGGTCAGGACGACTCTGCTCCGGTTTCCATCAAAACGCCTCGACGACTACCGTTACAGGAAGGCGTTCCGGATCTCCTCGGATCCTTGCAGATCCTCGCAGATCCTCACGGCAATTGAGCTGTTTGAGTAAGATATCGGAACCTCAGTTGCCATCAAACTTCTTGACATTTACCTTTATAAGAGGGCGTTCCAGATCCTCTAGGATTCTTGCAGATCCTTGCAGATCCTCTCTGATCCTCTCAGATCCTCTCAAATCCTTCCAGAACCTCACAGCAGTTAATTTGTTTGAGTAGGATATCGAAAATTCGGTTTCCATCAAACTCCTCGATGGCTACCGTTATAGGAGGGCGTTCCAGATCCTAACGGATCCACTCAGATCCTCCCAGATCCTTTCGAATCCTCACGACAATTGCGTTGTTTGAGGAGGATATCGAAACCTTCGGGTTTATGGTAATGAAGAGACGGAGACAAGTCATCCGCTTGACAAGATTCACGGGCCCGAAGGATTGTGATTTTGGAAGGTGACTCGGCTGATTCTTTTTTTTTTTTTTTTTTTTTTTTGCCCGACGAGAGAAAAGGAGGCAGGAACACGCCCATGGTTTCCGAAAAAATACAAAATTTGCACGAAGAATATATATACATATATATTTATGTGTATATATATTAAATATATATAGACACATATAAATGATAACTTAAATAAAACTGCAATTATTGAAATGACAAAAACTTAATAAAA
Source organism: Macrobrachium nipponense (assembly GCF_015104395.2). Taxonomy (NCBI): domain Eukaryota; kingdom Metazoa; phylum Arthropoda; class Malacostraca; order Decapoda; family Palaemonidae; genus Macrobrachium; species Macrobrachium nipponense. Next base: position 45,895,135 of record NC_087221.1, read on the forward strand.
ATTCGCACATTGGTTTTCGAAAAATACAAAATTTGCACGAAGAATATAAATGATAACATTAAAATAAAATATTCAGGTGTAATTATTATATTAAATATCTGTTGTAAAAACACATTATAAAAAAGATAACTTAAATAAAACAGCAATTATTGATGCAAAACTTATAAAAAATCAAATGTTAAAAGGGGGGAAAAGGGATGATCATGTTCTAGGTGAGAGAGAGAGAGAGAGAGAGAGAGAGAGAGAGAGAGAGAGAGAGAGAGAGAGATAAATTAAGTTAACGCCTGTAAAAAAAAAATAATCATAATCTGCACTCAAATTCATCAAGATATTGCGCTAAGATCCGGAGTTCCAGCAACAACAAATAATTATTAATAATAATAATAATAATAATAATAATAATAATAATAATAATAATAATAACAACAAAGTTGATTCAATACGCGCCTCTAACAGAGCTCTATGTAAACTGTACAACACCGATTTCATGGCGAGACCAAACATTTCGCGAAACGGCCAACCTGCAAAAGGGCATCCAATTCCCGACTGTTCGTAAGTCATAAAGGAAAGAGTCATATAATCAAAACGATCTTTTTGCACCGAACGAAATGGCTATTGCCGTTTGCTCTATGGCGTCCATCACCCAGGACACGGCTTCGTATTTATCAATAAATGGCTAAGCCTTCCATCTCCTCCTCGCCAAAATTTTTTGGTTTCTCTCGTTTCTCGTTAATCCCCGACAATCCCCCATATTGCACGCTGGGTGGTCGCAGCGGATCTCCTTAGGGAACGCCAGGCCGAGGCCATTTTAATACTCACGTCTAATTTCCTCTCGGAATGAAACTCGGCCTCAACCGTATTACATGATAGATGTTGGCCATCTCGCCCCCTCTTAAATCTAATTCCCTTTTATCGTCTGCTAATGCATTTAAGATCCCATCAGAAAGCTGGGATTTTTTCCAGGCTCTCTCTCTCTCTCTCTCTCTCTCTCTCTCTCTCTCTCATTCGTATTCCGGATAAAATCAACAGTAAAAGCGGACTGAGCAATTCACTAGCTTGAACGACCTCTTCCCCACCTCCAGGGGAACATGTGCAAGATTACCCCAGTGGGGAAGCGGCTCTTGGATGCATAAGTCTCTCTCTCTCTCTCTCTCTCTCTCTCTCTCTCTCTCTCTCTCTCTCTCCTTCACTAAATTACAATCTAGGGGATATAAAGAAAAGCACATCTCATCGAGGCACATTTTTAGAGGTATTAGAATTACGGCCCACAAAACATTACAACTGAAAGGTTATAATTAATTATCAAATGCCAACGCACGAAAAAAGAAGAATAACATATATAAGAATATAAGATATATATATAATATACAAATACATATATAATAAATATATATAAGCATATATATATATATATATATATATATATATATATATATATACGTATATATATACGTATATATATATATATATAAATCTATATATATAATATAGTATATATATATATATATATATATATATATATATATATATATATATATATATATATACATATATATATATATATATATATATATATATATATATATATATATATATATATATACACACATTGAATACTGAGAACAGAACGTGCTCATTAAAACATGAAGAATGTAACACAAGCAAAAACCCAATTCCTTTCATTTCAGCACACGAAAGTTATACCTACTACAAGGGGAGTGTCTGTACCTAATCACAGGCTTGCACAATAAATAGCCTAAACGGGTGGAAAGGACGTTTGGTCTATTTATTGGGATGGAAGGTGGGGAGACCCTTATAAACAATTATTGAGAGGGTTTCCCATCCAATCAAAATATTTCCAGTGATTAGTCAGAATGGCGTAATCCAGAAATTAATGAAAAGAGCTGCCCATTGGTATTATTCCTAATTAAATCAACCTGTAAATGTTATCTAGTTCTTATTTCTTTCAAAATTGATTCAAGTCATCCTAAGTAAGTGTAGTTAAAGTCTGTAAAATTCTTTTATTTTTAACCTTTAATTTGATGATACAGAGAAGTATTTTATGGCGGAGAGAGAGAGAGAGAGAGAGAGAGAGAGAGAGAGAGAGAGAGATGTGGTGTGCAAGTGTGTTTGCCCGGACAGAAATCTAAATTATGTTGAATGTGTTATTTGCAAACTTTGTAGTCTTGTGTTAGGCAAGTTTTTTTAATCTCTAGAAATTGTTCAGGCAATCCCTTCAAAATCAATACCCTACATCGACCTTTTTGTTCAACAAGTTCCTTTTTTCAAATGAAAATAACTTTTGCAGGGGAAGCAAAAAGGCCCGAAGATGGACAATATGTCACCTCATCGCCAGAATATCAAGACAGAAAAAATGCACAATCTTGGTATATATGAAAAATGAAGTACTTTTCTTGAAATACTATAATAGACAGAAAAGCTCTCTGAACTTGCTGCTGCTCAAAACTGCCTTAGTTTTAACGCTTCAAGCATCTATACACTTCTCGAAGGCAGCACTCGTCACCATGAATGAATTGTTAACAAACAAAGCAAATAATGGCCACAAATAACTTAGGATGACTCAGGAAAAAGAAGCAGAAAGAATGATTAATTCCAAGATCAGAAATGATAGAGATTCCGAGGTAAACTCTTGTTAATTAAAGTGTTGAGTCTTATGTTATGATCCGATTGATGTACATACGGAACTTTCCAGGCTAACGTTATGCAATGCGTAACCGTGGACGTCCAAAACCGTATTTGCTTTAAATGAATGGAAATGAACAAAATGGACAAAATGGCAAAATATCTAAAAAAAAAAAAAAAAATCGTTGTTTCATCGTTCATTCATTCAATACGTATGCATGCTTTGGAAATTCTTTAAGTATTCTTAAAACCCGCAATTTTCAAAAACATGTTCCATCTATCGTACCTGTCTTATATCTGTATATAAGGCAATATTCCTTTTCCTTTTCCAGCCATTTTCAGTTCCTTGCCTCAATGCCACAACTGTTCCTTCCACAGGGGCGGCCTCACGCCCGCAGGATCCGGGTTTCGTTGGGGAAGGGAGTTGGGGTGGGGGGAGACGCCCTCAAACCACCCGTTTTGCAAGTCCAATAACACCGCCCTACTCCAGCTCTCTCTCTCTCTCTCTCTCTCTCTCCTTTCTGTATGCGATAGACATCGATTATTCGGCAATATATAACCACGGAGAAGAGGAAGGAGATACAGACTGACGAACCTTGACAGACTAGTTAAAAGTACGACCCGTCTCTCTCTCTCTCTCTCTCTCTCTCTCTCTCTGTGTGTGTGTGTGTGTGGTTGCCTTATAGCGAGAATATTAGAGACGCACCCTTTACTCTCTCTCTCTCTCTCTCTCTCTAGGAATTCTACATTTTCAAAGACTGAAATTATATAAAGATGTTTCTGTATTCTTAGTCTTTTTTTTTAATCCGCCTATTTTTGAAAAAATCTCTCTCTCTCTCTCTCTCTCTCTCTCTCTCTCTCCTCCCTTATCTCTTAGCAGATCTCAT
>NC_087221.1:45913664-45923664 GCF_015104395.2 Macrobrachium nipponense
CTGGTGACAAATTAGGAGAATTGCTTGGCCAAGACTTAATGCAGTTAATTTGGCAATCGTTTAGCCAATCAGTGGCGTAATAATTAGTTAGTGTGAGGGTGAATCTGTGACGTATAATTGGCTGAGTGGCACCTCGCACAGTCCTGCCGCAGGTGTTCTCATGACGAAGATTTCAAAACGTCAGGTTACAATCTCTGTTGACGTGCTCGCTCTTGGGAACATTTGAAAGGAAACGTCAAGTCCCACCAAGGAACCATACCAAATAACATATCACTATAAGGCATCCCCCTCCATTCCACCTCTCCCCCTCCCCCAACACACGAGACATGTAGCCTACCCCATCCGTCCTCTGATTCGGTGCGTCTGGATGGTACTACATGTGGATACGCGGGCCAAGCAGTTCGATATTATGCTTTTAATTCCCTTGCGTTAATCAAAGCTGGTCTTCTATATGCCGTTTACTATAGATGAAAATGAGAAGAGAAAGCGTCCAGGGACCACACGACCAAGGGCAGGGTAGGTCCCTCCCCTAAATCCCGCCAACCCCAGCTGGACGCCATGAACTAGGCAACAAGACTTCTTCAACTATGCCACTTTGCTCGACAATTTCACTTGTTTTCAACCCAACCTTTCTGACATTCAGTAACGCGGACGATACCATGGATGGTACACTTTTTAGGAATGTTACACAGTCATAATACAAGTATATCAAGCAGAAACATGGCCGGTTTGCGACACATTTGGATAACAGAACACCACAACTAATAAACATCAAATGACAGTCCGGAAGCTACTGGTCTACTTCCCATTTTGGGAGGAAGGGTTGTGAACTTGTGAGTTATGTTGACATTTAGTCATTTTTTGCTCGTAGATTATTTCTCAAGATAAAAATTGTATGGGAAATCAATTATTATAGTCGGTTTCATTGCATCTGTCACCACGGATTAAAGGTACGGTGCATACGAATGGGTAGCGGGTGAGTGACCGACATGGTTAGCGTTTCCGAAATCGTCGGCTCGTGGTAAATAAACTTTTTTTTTTTTAAAAAAACGCTTTTGAATGCTTATCTAGATAAAGAGCACTCGCCCCTTCTGATATAATTCATAAACACGTCTGTATTTACTCATTATATAACAAAACAAGCACACGAAAGGCTGGGTTGTATCCAACATTCTAGTCAGATCACACGCAAACGAACGACGAGACTTGCGCCATAATGGTTCAACTTACTGGTATTGCCCAGACCACTCCTAGGCCTATGCTCCACAATATTTTCTTGTCCTTCGAATTTCATTCTACGTGGAATTTCACTGCATGTATATGGAAATAACTATTGTGATGCCAAATGTTGTTTGCCTCTAAAACATTAAGCGCGGACCAGTGAAGCTAGGCCTATGCTACCGATTCGCCAGGTATACTTAATTGTAGTAACCCTCTTTTAAGTACACATTCATTCCGTTTCAGTCAGGAATTACTCTTATATTGTAACTTTTATTTATTCATTCAATCTAATTATCGTTCCAATGCCCAGCAATGGCAATGCAATCGTAAGCCTAGGCTAGCTATTTACACCGTATGTTAACAATACAGGATGACGGGAACTGAATGGGATTTTAAACTTTCGCTGAATAAGATATCTAGATAAATAGGCCCGAAAATGCCCGAGCATTGAGCCAATACGATTATTTGCATGCTCAAGAAAAAATTCAATAGATTTGCGGAGTATTCTGGAAAGGAAAACCACAATGCCATAGCGATCGTGTCATGTTATAACCGAGATATCCCACCTTCCCGCCAATACAGGAGTGGCTCTCCCATTCGCCTCCCCTCGTCCTAGACAGGATCACAGACAACGCTATTCCTTGCTTATTTCGAATATTAACCTACTCATGTAATTTACATGTAAGAAATAATTAAAATACCTCACTCTAGCACTCGCATAGTGATGTGTCTATTTATGTACTTCTTTCGACCTTGTTAGTCCCACTCTAAAGCAGGGTCGGCTGCTAGAGTCAACTTTCGCCATCTACGTATTTTTAGTCCATGCATATCCTTCTGTGTCTTTTTACGTACTTACAGTGAGATAAAATATAATTGAAATCCGTCGTTCGTTTGCATTTACCTTCCCCCCAGAAAATGAATGTTCACAGGACATCAGACGAACGTACTTTACAAGCTTGCGAACTTTAGGCCTCAAACTTAAAAGTGCTTGTGATACACCTAAAAACAAAGTACCCGTTTTCGTGTACACTTTTAGGTTTGTGCAAGCCTTAAATATGCTTGAAATAAACCTCAATAAAAAAGTCTTGAAAGAGCTTCAAAAACCATGGTATAAACCTTCAAAAAGCCCATACAGAACCTTAAATAGGCTTTATAAATGCCTCATACTTACCTATTAACTGCTTTTACATACTTTGTACAATCCTGAACAGAACCTTAAATAGACTTTTATAAATGCCTCATAATTACCTTTTAACTGCTTTATACAAACGTTGTAAGGATATTGAAACAATCCTTATAGAGGGCCCTGAAAATGTGTTTTACAAGGTTTACATGAACCTTGCAATAGCTTTGAATAATAATTTTTCAAGACCATAAAATGAAAGTTCATATACCTTACAAAAAATAACTCAGGAGAATGAGGTTTTATTTTTGCTTATCATTTTTTTGCACTGACAGGTTCCAGTGTGGAATAACACTGTACAAGTAAACAGTCTAAATAATGTGGCCTCTGTTTAGTATATACATAACCGACACATGCACTGGATTGATTCTTACCTCAGTAACAACAAAAACCTCATTCCATGAAAAAATTACTGTACAAAAAAGTATATATAAGGTATGCATGTACATACATACACACATGAGACTTGTGCTAATGGACAGCTATTTTTATAAAACACACATACACATAAAATAGTCTGTACCATACTGAAGACTGCAACCACTTCGAATGATACAAACAAAAGATGAAAGATTCAAATATATCACATCCACCGAGCGCATGTACCATTTGTTTTGGTTTTATTTCTATATTTCTTTTGGTAACAGATATATGCATGTACAAACACTGAAAATATACATGAAATAAACCTTATAAAATATGCCAATATGTATATATATATATATATATATATATATATATATATATATATATATATAAACAATTTGGACGCACACACTTCCATCTCCCTCTTCCCTGTGGAGTCATTGATTTCTTCCTCATAATTTTCACTGAAGCGATAATAGCTGCCAAAAACTGACTGTAGTACAGTTCCACCTTTTCAACCAGATGCCATGACACAATTCAGCCATGCCTCAACCTCCACAAACAATTCAAGTCGCATCCTGAAAAAGAGTGATATATATGTATTTTTCCCTCTCACATTAGTATTGTATGTGTTACTGTAGCTTACAGTGTTTTTGAAACTGATTTTTGTAAATCTTTAATTCAAGTTAATGCACCTTATTAGTAAACAACTGATTAACAAAAAATAATATACATGAATATACCAGTACAATAGTGGGGTAGGGCTATGAAATTTCACAAGATATAATAAATTAACTGTTCTGGTAACTCACTACTCAGTCCATTATACTGTAATAAGATAATGAACTTGCAGACCCTGAGAAAAATATGCATTCTATATACTATTGGTAAGGGTTAAGAATGCGGGATCCACTGACCATTAATGTAAATAAATACAACCTAACCTAATATTACTTAATATAATCAACATAGCGCATGTTATCATTAAAATGTTGATTCATTGTAAATTTACAAAGGTTAAGTTAAATAAGCCAAATACTAAGTTAGACTATAGTTCTACATAAAGAAATTGAAGAGGATTCCACATTCTTTACCCTTAACCTTAGGTATTCTCCTTAACTCAGAGTGGTAAAAATTAAAGATTTTGAGATGTCTTCTGGAAATTCACAATTTCAGAATTATGTCATTTAAAAAGACAGCTTTCTGATGTTATTTTACATATCTTTTTTAAGAAATTCAAGTGGGGCAGACCCTCCAGCACCTAAATTTTCAACTGGAAATTGAAAATTGTCCTCCCTGTACCAGACTTCCAATTTGTGGCACTGTCTTAACTTTAGGAGTCTACTTTTTTATAAGCTTGCACAGCCTTAATAGCCTAAAAAGAAACGCCAACCTTTTATTGGTTTATCTATGCAAAAAAAAAAAAAAAAAAAAAAAAACCATGGTCAGTAAAATAGGAAGTAACCCTTTGTTATTCTATAACCCACCCAAGGGGGCCTTTTTTTGGGAATCGGGGGTTTTGGTGCATTAAGCCTAACCTAACCTCTGCGTCAATCAAGCATTACCTAGATGGGAGGTTTGCCCCCATACCCCCTTAAAGGTGGGGGGCGTCTCCTTCACATCCCTTGACTTAATTACCTTAGCCGGGGACGGCCGTAGGACGCCATATAGTATTAGGTAGGTAGCTACCCTAGTACTAGCCTAGTACTATTATAGGTTTACTTTATTTTTGGCCGAGACCTTGTCACCTTGTACAGCCTACATTCTCGCCAATTTTAGTCCAGCCTAAAGGTTTGCTCACATTAAAACCCTTAGGCACAACAAAAGCAACTTTTCCTAGAGTCGTTGGTATTTTCAATTCCCCAAAGAAAATGCAGAATTATTCCCTATGTAGACTAACGTTACTTTTATCTCATATTGCTATAGGGATATACTGTAAAATGATAGTGAAAGATAATGGCATAAGCTGCTATCACTTACCTATGGGCCCTGGCTTTCTCAAGTCGTCGTAGTGGTACTTATATCAGCTGGCATGCACTTTCATGTAAATTTAATTCAGCCACTTTGTCAAACAAATTCAATCGTGCGGCCCGCCAACTTTGTTTACGCTGCTGCTGCAGAGACATCTGGTGCGGCATTTGGGTGACCATTTCCCACACAGTTCAAATTCTCGATCACCGATAATTGGTGTATCATTTTGTTTGGGCTTATATAAACATATTTCAGCACTCTATATGCTGTCGTTTGCTCACCAAATGAGGACGAATGTTTAAAACAACAATTAATAAAGGAAGTCTTTTTAAAGAAATGGAAAAACCTTTAATTTCCCTCGAAAGGTGAAAATGAGGTTTGTACATGTTTTTGTACACTATAATATTACGATTTTTATGCATCACTATATTTCTGCATGTGACAGGTCTAAAATCAATGAGAAAACGCATAATTTAACTGTATATCGAGTTATTATTTATTCCTTGACGTCCTAAGTATGTGAAAAAAACGTTTGTTGGAAGTTTGTGAAGCACTCACCTAAAAAGTGCCTTCATGAGCCTGAGATGAACAGCGTATTTGAAGCTCACGAACGTTCGCTTCCGGGGGGGTTAGTAGACTGATAGAAGCTCGTCTTTCAACTAGAGAAACCCCTGTCTACTGATTTGGTCGTTGTGCTTATCGGGTAAGCCGTGCTTATCAGGTCTAGGACCAGGTGGATAGTAGGACGTATTGTGATGCCAAATGGACGTGAAGGATTTTTTTTTATTATTGTTGATATCGCATCTGGCGGCACAATAGTTTTGTTTCCAGAAAACTAATATTAAAAGGGACAATGAAAACAGAAGGAAATGGAATGGAAAGCATACCAATGTTCAGCTTTACTACTAGAAAAACTATAGACTGAAGTGAATTTACGCATATGCTTAGTCATTGAACATTACGTGAAATTAATAAACACGCTGCACGCATCATAACATATATATATATATATATATATATATATATATATATATATATAGTATATATATATATATAACTTGATCACGAAGCCTTTAAAACGTGATGCTATGTATAAATAAAGGTGATGCCACGGAGGAAAATTGAAAGGCGAGAAAACCAAGAACTTTCGCTCTAACACGACCCTTTACTTGGGCACAACTAATTAATTAAAGGGTGGTGTTAGACCGAAAGTTCTTGGCTTTCTCGCTTTTCAATTTTCCTCCGTGGCATCACCTTTATATATATATATATATATATATATATATATATATATATATATATATATATATATATGAATGTGTCTCCTCTCTTTACCTTGGGTGTAGGGATACACAGGACTCGGGGTTGTACACCACCAGCATCGTCGTCGTCGGCCAGGTTCCAAGACGAAGGTGGGCGAGGAGGAGGCTGGTGGCAGAGGCCAGCCTAATAAACCATTTATGACATCCCCGCGACAGATATAAGAGATGACAAGCCCCAGATGGCCCCCAGATTAACCGATTAGTCACGACCATACCGAGTCGTAGATGGGTGCTGCGCCCCACCCCCCTACCACCCCGCTGGCTGGTGGTGGCCTAGTTACGTCACGGGGTCCGCGGAGGTTTGAAACCGCGGGGGGTGACAAGATTTGGGCGATGGTGGTGGGGGGTTGAAAGGCAGGAGCGGGTGAAAGCCTCTACTACTACAACTACTACTACTGTAACGATAAGGAAGTCCCAGGGGACAGAGACAAATACAATTAGTTAGGCAGAGTTTTAGAAGGCTGCTACACAGGGGCTCATATATATAGTTGGCAATGACACAGGTCAGGCAGGTCCGAAGCAAGGTCAGGGAGGTGATTGAGTCACGAGCTGAAGGCGAGAGAAAGTGTGTGCGCTACTAATTCATCTAATGGGCGATAATGGACTCCAATGGATTGCGAGGTGACTGTCGAACAAGGAGGCTTCGGTAGGCGGGTGGAATGTCGCCATAACTCACCCTTTCGTTTCTTTAACAAATCAACAGTAAAATCAAAAGGGAAAAATATTCTTCAGTTATTCGACGTTTGTTTACATGACACTCTGTAAGTTTACTTTTGCTTACAGTCTTCATTCAACTTTCTTCTGTTGGGAGTACTTGTAATTCATATCCCGTTTAAATAATTCTACACTAAGTCAAGGCTTGAAACACAGAGTAAGATCCTTGAGACTAGATATAAACATACTATACTATTTTCTCCATTCTCTTTCTTGCCAAATCAAAAGCTGTCATGTTAGGATTGAAAAATGCATTCCCATATGCAGCAAAGATCTGCTCATGTCTGTCATCATGTCTGTTAGGTGAAGTGAGTTTGAAAAGTTATCCTTGTTGAGATATATCCAAAATGAAGAGGTATTGCAGAATATATCGAATCAAAGGCTTAAGTGTTTTGATAAATTAAGTGGGATTCATATTCTGAACCTAGGTACAAATTTGCTTTTACCCTTTTTATTTTATTTATTTTTATTTATTATATTTATTTATTATTTGTTATTTATTTATTTAATTTATATTTATTAATCTTATTTATTTATTTTTTTGTTATTTGGTTTTGTTTATTTATTTTTTATCTTTATTTTTAATTTATTTTTTTAATTTTTTGCTTTTGGTTAATAGCTATTTGATGGTACTGAAGATGAATTAGTTATGTGTATACCAATACTCATGGTTGAACTTTCGACTATAAGTTGCGTTTATTTTTTTTATTTATTTCTTTTACATGAATTACAGTCTTGTTACCACTTTATGCAAGGATCTATAACAAAACTATTACGCCTCAGAGGAACCACTTAAAAGGGTTGGGTAAAGTTAGCATATGATTTAAAAAAACTTAATTTAGAATTGTCTGAAAATCAATAAAAAAAACAAATAAAAAACTGGACCATAAACGATGTCAGGAGTATCAAAAAAAAATTCTGATTTTTTCTTTCCTGCAAATCATAAATCCTAATCGTAGATTTTAATGATTCGAGAATTCTCTGAAACTGAATAAATAAACAAATAAAATACGAATCATGCGATACCAGGAGTATCAAGAATATTTTTGTATTTTTTTACATGTAAATCATAAATCATAATCGTAGACTTTAATGATTAGAGAATTCTCTGAAACTGAATAAATAAACAAATAAAATACGAATAATGCTATACCAGGAGTATCAAAAATACTTTCGTATTTTTTACATTAAAATCATAAATCCTAATCGTAGACTTTAATGATTCGAGAATTCTCTGAAACTGAATAAATAAACAAATAAAATACGAATCATGCGATACCAGGACTATCAAAAATACTTTTGTATTTTTTACATTCAAATCATAAATACTAATCGTAGACTGCAATGATTCGAGAATGCTCTGAAAATGAACGAAGAAAAAAAAGTAAAATACGAATCATGAGAGATACCAGGAGTATCAAGAATATTTTGAGTATTTTTCTTTCATGCAAATCATAAATTATAATCATATACTATGATTCGAAAACAGCATTCATGTCGTGGGTTCTAACACCTCAATGTCTCTAATAACGAACACGAAAAACATTATCTAACTGTGTTTACAACTACGCATGCACTATTCCTAGCGAAAATTCGTGCCGCCATAAATGATATTCGAGAGAGAGACACACACACAAAAATCCACCGGATCAGAAGAGGAATCCAGTCGATCGGATCAATCTCTGATTTCGCCCACCTCCTCGGATTTTGCTGCCTGAATCAAGCACCACCAAGCACATAGAAGAGAAAACAGAACCTGCTCATCAGTGCGTTGCGGTTCAACAATAACTAGAAGAGTGGCCGTGTCACACTGTATTTTGCAGAACAATATATCTGTATCTTTATTGGCATCTGCTCTCTTTGATTTTCTCCCCTCTTTTTTTCCAGTAATTATTCACAGGTTTTACGGTCGGTTTTGACCCTCTCCCGAAAAATAGGATTAAGTGGTATTACATTTTATAGCCGCAAATTAAATAGACCCCGGTGGGAAAATTAGAGTTCGGGTCACAGTTCTTAAGCATTAGATCTCTCTCTCTCTCTCTCTCTCTCTCTCTCTCTCTCTGTGTGGCCTGCCCATACCCGGCTCTTACACTAAGTGGTACAGAAGCATTGGGACGCTTATGTACCCAGAACACACACCTAGACGTTCATGACCTTTGCTAATAGGAGGGGCAGCTAGCTGACAAGGCCTGGAGGAAGGGGGTGGGGGAGAGGGGAGCCATACCCAGTCAGGGGGATGCCCAAACTTAGGTTGGGTCATACCCAGAGGGACAGGGTGGGTCATACCCAGAGGGTGGGGTGAGTCCACTGGGCACTGGAATGGTTAAGGTGCACTTGCTCTACTTATGATAGATCATATACCCAGCCACCTCTCCCCCACCACGACACCTACCCTCCCAAATCACCCGTGCCCTATACCCGGGCCCTATTTAAGAAACAACTACCCCGGTGGTCCTTCAAGACTATAATTCACTGGATTGAAGACATTTAGAGTATTATTATTCGTCGCAACGTGCGACTCGAGATCACTCTTCATTTTCGTTGCTCCACCAGAGGATTGTCCGGGTTTTCGTTGGTCGCAACACTGGGCTTTTGTGGTCGAGGGCAAGTGTTGGTACTACACATGTCAGCTTTCCTGCGGCATTCATGAGGATTTCTGTTCAGTTTTGATACCTATTTCGTTCTGAGTCATAGCATGGGCTTCGTCTGATAACTGGAAATTGAATTCAGGTGCTTGGGATTAAGTTATGAAAATAACAACTTTGATAAACACAATTTTTGAAGAATTTTTTTTTCAAATCAGCTCCTTATCAATGTGGCGTAGTTATAATACAGTTTTCCCTTGCCAAAATCGGGCAATTCTTGTAAATGATGTACGTAGTTACTTGCAAAGACGTGTGCATAGTACGATTCTGGTAGAATAAATACACACATTAACACGAATATATATATATATATATATATATATATATATATATATATATATATATATATATATATATATCTATATATAAGCTTGCGCTTGTATATATAATTATGCACAGTTACACATACGTGTATGTATACATCAGTATGAATGCTGAGATGTGACATAACACTAATTCGCATGCACATGATTATTTTCTTAAGATAAGGCAGTCTTAAGAAGAGATAAACTAACGCCATCGTTCCTACGCTAACAACTCATTAGACAGAAGTTTTATGTAGGCATTTATACATGTAG
>NC_087221.1:45928664-45942288 GCF_015104395.2 Macrobrachium nipponense
TCAGAATATTCTTCCAATCACAGCATCTTGAAATTGATATGATACCTAATTATAATGTCTACTTAGAAAGCATCAATGACTGTATATGATAAAAGAATGTATGAAAAAAACTATATATTATCATCACTTATTTCTGAAAATAAGTAAAATATAACCAAATTACACTTCAAGGATAATCTTCTATCATTTTATAGCAGACACAGCAACCACGCTTTCTGATAGATAGATAGTTAGATAGGCAGGCAGACAGATGGATAGATAGACAGATAGATAGATAGACAGTTCAAGATAGTAGCATACGCGGTAACCATTCTCTCGATAAATTTCCTCTGTGACGAACCAAAACTTAACGGGGCCTATTTAATTGATATGAATTTCCAGATGACGAATAAGAATATAAATATAGCAAAGAGAAAAAAATGGGCAAGAAAAGGCATAAAGAAAAAAGCATGGATGTTGAAAGCAACTCATGCATATGCAAATGCAGCGGAGCAGGTAATGTGTGTTTATCTTTATTTCGTTTAAAATGCCACTAATATTGGTACTAATACTAATACTTTCAGTATCGTCGATACGATAATATGTTTAAAGAAAGTATTATTAATGGACAAGAAGCTATGGGTTTAATGGCCACATATTTATAAACAGAAAGTCTTGTAAAATTGTTATCTCATTCCACAGTTTGTTTCTTCAAACAAACCGAGGAAACTCTTCGTTATAAAAGCAAGATCTTTGGCAAGTTTCTTACAAAATGAAGGGGTTGTTTAACTACAGTTTGGTAGTAACGATACGGAGATTAAATATTAGTGATCGGGCAAATATTGTATTATTTTCTATTATTGTGGTTGGATTTTTTTCACCCTTTCTGGATATATATATGGATGAATGGATATATATATATATATATATATTATATACGTATTACTATATATTATATATATATATATATATATTAAATTATATATTATATATAATATTATATATTACGTATTAATTTATTATAATATATATATATTATCTTATATATATATATATATATATCTATATATATTTAATATATATGTCATTATAATTAACCATACATATATATTTATGTATATATATACATATATATATTATATATATAATATTATCTATATCTATATATAATATATATTATCTATATTATATTATATCATATTATCTATATATATATATATATATATATATGTGTGTGTGTGTGTGTGTGTGTGTGTATGTGTATAATATATTATATATATAACATATATATGCATATATATATATACATACATATATATTTATGTATATATACATATATATATATATATATATATATATATATATATATATATATATAATAGAAATATTATATACATATATATAGCATATCATATACTATATATATATATATATATATATATATATATATATATATGCCATATATATATATATATATATATATATATATATATATATATATATATATATATATATATATATATATGTATGTATGTATAGTATATACATATATATTATACATATAATATATTATATACATAAATATATATAAACATATATATACATATATGTGTATATATATATATATATATAATATATATATATATATATATATATATTTTGAAACCCTGTCCCTCTACGCCTGGATGCCCGATCACTTTAAACCCAAACATTCTGCTCCAGTGACAAAACAAATTTCATTTCAATGGTGTTTTTAAACCTGCGTTCTTGCCACTTTTTTTATTGCATGCTCTCTCTCTCTCTCTCTCTCTCTCTCTCTCTCTCTCTCTCTCGTTATATGCCAGGGCTCTCTTGGAGGTTAAATAATTACAGCACTATTGTGGATGGGAGGCAGGGCGTACTGCGTTATTTATTAGAGCGGGAATTGGCTACACACTGCACTTTATAAATATAAATAACCACAACTGCCAAACCTTCGAGGATATAGTGAGCACCTTCCAGCGGATACTTTATGGTCTTGTCAAATAGACTTTAGAGGACGGAGCATACTCGCCCCAGCCATTTTTTCATTTCAGTTTTTTTTCTCTCTCTCTCTTTGAAATTTACGAACGCTGTATTTTCCTTCTTTTTATACTGACAGATTCGAATGGGGATTCTAAAGAGGAGACAAACCAGATCGCCTGTGTTATGTGGCCCGTGATATATTTAGACATTTTATACTTCTCAGAGCTAATATTTCTTTTTGTTTTTCTAACTTGTATTTATGAGTTGTGGCATTCTCGTTGTGTATTAAAATCTTTCAAGATATAATTTCACTTTTAATTTTAATTAATGTATTTATTAGTATACATCATAATCTTAAGATATAATCCCTTTTAATTCATGCATTTGTTAGAACAATTATGATATTTATTTTTTAACTGTTGTAATGATGAGTGGTGGCATTTTCGTTGTGTATCAACTCTTAGAGGATAATTCCTTCTGTGATTCATGCAATTCTTAGACCAAATATTAAGTTAATAGGTCCAAAGTTTATGAATCAAGTAAAAATATACATTACGAGGCACCTCTGACAGCCTTCGAAATATGTAATAGGTATGTCTTTGTAAGTCGGCCTGTAAAAAAAAAAAAATAAGTAAAATGCTCATAATAACGAACCACCAAGGAGCCTTTGTAAAATAACTCAAGAACTTTCAATAAGTATATCATTTTACGACTCTCACTAGGGAGGAAACTATGGTATTAACGGGAAGTAATAGAAGCCCTTATTTAAAATAAGACTCGGCTCAAAACAGGTATGTCTCCTTGCTACCTGCATAAGATAATTGCAAGAGATAATCATAATTATTATGAGAGTCTTAAAGAAGCGAGTGGTCCTTAATCCGAGTAAAAGGTCCCGCGAGGAATCTTGTGTATTTTAAATGATATGGAACGCTGGCTGATAGAGACATCAAGATTGCTGGTAGTGAGAGAGAGAGAGAAAGCAGGTTTAAAACCACTAGAAATGGATATGATTCCAGCTAACTTTATTGGCATGTTTTGTCTAGCAATATTAAATAACAAACTCATTGTTTTAATTAATAATATTGGATAATAAACTCATTATTTTGAATTATAATATTGGATAACAAACTCATTATTTTGAATTATAATATTGGATAATTCGTTATTTTGATATATAATATTAAACAACAAACTTATTATTTTGAATTATAATACTGGATAATAATCTCATTATTTTGAGTTATAATATTGGATAATAAACTCATTATTTTGAGATATAATATTAAATAACAAAATCATTATTTTGAATTATAATACTGGATGATAAATTCATTATTGTTGAACGTTATATGGAGACAGAAAATTACTCCATATAATTTTATATTTTATAGGCATATCATGACTATTAATTTTATATAATAGAACTCATTATTGCTTGATATAAAAAATACAGCTTTATTATATAAAAAACACCCTAGCTAAGTTTATTGGCATATTTTGATTATTCTCTTTCGTTGCTTTGGCAGCAGAAGACAATTATATTGAGCATCTAATATATAAAAGCTGACGTTGGTAGAAAACGAACTTAATTTTATCCAGATGCCAATTACTACTCCCTCGTCGGTCTCTTACTTGTAATGAACGCTTTTGACGTGGAGTTTCTTTGAACACTATCACCATTACCAAGGTCTCTCTCTCTCTCTCTCTCTCTCTCTCCTCTCTCTCTCTCTCTCTCTCCATGAGTATATATATTCCTTTCTGGCTCAGAGCTTCCCTGCTGGCTTCAATTAAGTAGTCAACACCGTCTACCTGAGGTTCCAACACTCTCCCGCCAGCATCTGCCAATCATTGGGGTACCTCGCCGGTTTTGCGAAAGAACATGACCTACTTTTTTATCGCAATCAGGGTGAAAGAAAAGCTTTTAGTTTCCCCCACTAGCTTTTATCTCTTCCAAAGGCAGTATTTTCGGTCTTATGCGGTTGTTTGTATAGCTTATGAAGCTGTCTGTAATTTGATCTGACGCAGGGCGCGATGAGGTAGTTTGGTTACGAGAGTTTTGTGTTGATGTATGTGATTGCGACTAAAAAATGTGTTTTATGCAAACCCAAGGTCTCATTTCTTTTAGGAAATTGAAATGAAATTCAGCAGATTCTTCAAATGGCCGTGATTGATTGAAATATGCATTTTAATGTAAGCCCAAACTCTCATTTCTCTCATGAAACAACAATAAATTCAGTTGACTCTTTAAATGTCCGTGATTGATTGTAATATGTATTTTAATGTAAGCCCAAACTCTCATTTCTCTCACGAAATGACAATAAATTCAGCGGATTCTTCAAATTCCCGTGATTGATTGAAAAATGTATTTTATGAAAGCCCAAACTCTCATTTATTTCGTGAAATGACAATAAATTTAGCGGATTCTTTAAATGTCCGTGATTGATTGAAAAGTGTGTATTTATGTAAACCCAAACTCTCATTTATTTCATGAAATTTAAATAAAATCCAGCGGATTCTTCAAAGGCTGTAATGCTGGATTCGCTGTATGAAAATAATTTCGCAGGCAGATTTTACCGGTCCAACAAATTCTGCAATTCAATCATGGGATCGAAGCTGGATTTGTTTCTTGAGAATTCCCACATCCGGAATCCACCCAGTCCGATAGATTCTGCAACATGAGCATTGCAGTTCCAATCTCGAAAATCATAACAAATCCGCAATTTCTCCGGTCCCATGCAGTTTGCAAGCTGACTGACTGCGCCATGTCATGCTTACACACTTCCTTTCCTGTTTTTAATTTTTCCTCTTTTTTTTCTTTTTTTTCGCTGGAAAGATTCTGATATGTTCTGTCTGTCCATCTGTCATCGTAACTGCTGGACAGAGAATAAAAGTTGCCCTTTTTTTTTTTTTTACCAGGCGTTTCGGGTTTCCAGCTCGGGGTCTCCTTTTGGGAGATACCCTTCCAGCTTCCAGGGGATTAAGGCCGACGTGTAGGGCGCCGGCATGACAGAAGCGTAAAGTATAAATACGTCCGGATTTCTCCAAGAATCCCCAGGCATTTAAACTGTTACGTAAATCCCTTAAAAAAATCTCCGTTCACTCTGTATCGCTTTGATTAATAGCAAGAGTAGCAATACAATGTGAATATAGGATTTAGCACCAAATCTATATGTTCTTGATGTTTTAGATTTACCTGGCCTTTTGCCAGCACGGGCTCTTGCCCATAGAGCAGGCCGTAAGAAATCTATATGTACTCCTTATAGTTATTAGGGCTTCCACACCAAAAAATTTTACACCCAACAATTTACAGCTGTGTGAGAAAATTTCTCGCGAAGTTTATAATTATTATGTCACCTGATGTCCATAAAATTTAAATATACTGACAACTGACTAGTCGCTTAGTCTCGAGAATTAGTAGTTATTAACGAGACCGTATTGTAAATCTAAAAAATTAGAGATATTTGAATTTCCAGATGTTATGAGGAATGTTGGGATAGGTAGAAAAAGAATATAGTTTCCGTTTTCTGTTATTCCACGTGTTTCTTAATATAAATTTGTCAAAACATTACATTAATACGTCACGTCATATCTAAAATTAAAATTGTACACGTTGACAAATTACCTTAAGCTATTCTATTATTCCTTGGGGTTGTTCAAATATATTCGAAAAAAAAATTATTGCAAGTGTAATGATTTATTCATAGCCAAAGACAAAAACGCAAAAATTTTGATTAACATGGACACGGCAGAGAACGCAAATATGTAGCAGTTTCCCTGAATAAACAAAGTCTGAACAATTAGCTCATTTGCATGTAAGTTGGACCAGAAAACTGCACGTCATTAAGAAAAATGAAAATGGTAGAGTAAGACATAAGAGAATAGTGGAACAAAACAATGTTAGAAAGAGAAAATGGCAGAAAAAGCCAAAAGACAAAAAAATGAAAATAGTAAAAAAAGGCAATGTTAGAAAAAGAAAATGACAGAAAAAAAGGAAAATGGTAAAAAAAAGAAAAAAGATAAATAAAAGAAAAAAATGGCAGATAAATAAAACAATGTTGAAAAAAGAAAATGACAGAAAAAAATGAAAATGGTAAAAAAAAGAAAAAAAATAAATAAAAGAAAATGGCAGATAAAGACAATGTTGAAAAAAGGAAAATGACAGAAATAGACAAAGATAGCTCGCGTGTACCCAAACACTCACTGTGCATCCTTGAAGATGCAACCCCGCCCGTGTCATAACCTACCAAAGACGTTGCTCTAGTTAGATCTCTCTCTCTCTCTCTCTCTCTCTCTCTCTCTCTCTCTCTCTCTCTCTCTCTCTCTGCTTTTGCACCTACTGATGATTTTAGACGAAGGAGGCAGTTGTAACCAATATGTACCTCGGAGCCCGAGAGGATGAATAGGTATTATTTTCAACACCGAGTCCACAAGTGCCAATTAAATCGAGTGGTCGAGTGTAACCAATTACGCGAGATTTGAACAAAACGGCGCAGCCGACATGAAGATGTCAATAAGCAAGATGGAACACAGGACCCATTAACCAGAGTTGGAAAAAAAAAATGCAAATAAAAAAAATAAACGAAGGACGTCCTGAGGCACTGGCTTACTTCAGGAAGCCTTTGATGTAATGCGCTCTCGTTTTGGAGATCTTAGCTTCAGATCTTCGTAGGATACTCTGCAAGATCCTTTGTTCCTTCAGGCATCCAGCTATAGGATCCCTAACAGCACCCTGATTCAGATCTTCTTAAGATACTCAGAAAAATCCTTCGTTTCTTCAGGCATCCAACTATAGGATCCCTAACAGCACACTGATTCAGATCATCGTAGGATACTCTGCAAAATCCTTCGTTTCTCAGGCTCTCAAATATAGGATCCTCAACAGCACACGGTGGCTTTTGTTCTCTATTCTTTTTTACATATATATATCTTCCTCTCTTCTTCCTTTTAGGGAAGATGACTACGCACTAAATACAGGTTACAGACCAACATGTGTTTTCGCCTTTTAAGCAGAGTACATTTATGCTAAGCAATTTTCCCTTTCCGAGAATATTTATGACGTCAGACTAACAAATGTGGTCGAGAGAGAACTGTGTAGCTTATCTTAATGTGGCGTGTAGGTTTTTCTGGCATAAATACTGAATTTCACTAACAAAGGTTTTGTATCACGTCCAGAAGCATATCTTCTTGACATGCATTTGCTAGACAACCACTAACATACGAATGGAGATGTTGTGCGAGACAGAAGTTACTTTTGATTGAAACATTTTGTAAATGGTGGAATTTTTTCTGAGCTTCATAAATACACGAGAGAAACTGTTACTTTTCAAGTGGGTAAGTCTGATTAAGGGTCTTAATCAGCTTTTCCCATTTCTATATGGAGGTCGCTGTTTCTAGTCTGTTCAAGGGTAGCCCTGGCTAAGGGGAAAAAGATCCTAAATTAATAGAATTAGGTTTTATTTATTCATATAATGAAAACCCAAATATAATTTACTGTCACCAGATATTTGTGTAACTAGTAGGCAGACGATTCTTCTTTGATTTCAACATCATAATTCTGTCCCCATGACTACATCCGGGTTCTTATCCTCGTTTTATCACTTATTACCATCCTTTTAGCCTTTTCTTTACATTATTACTATTCCTGTACCCATTGTCTTCTAATAACCAGAGTAGGCTTTCTATCTTAATGAGGTTCCACCCAGGTGGAACAATGTTTTAGGGCATTTAGGGCATAAGCGACAACAGTAAGAGTTCACATTATGTTTAGGGCATTTACTCCCAGTTACATGTAAGTGGTTCAAACTTTTCCCGCAGAGAGTCATTTGAATTTCATAATATCTGAAGTGTGCACGAGCCTTTCAAGATGGTTACTCTATTAGTTTCCTCAGTTTCAGGAAGATGTCTACTTACGGGAAAAGTATTGGATGCTTCTTAAATCAATAGTCTTTCCCTTTTTTTCTTGAATTACACTCAGTGCTGTCAGGCCTGTCTCTGCATCCTTAATAATTGTTACGAATTCTTAAATTTAATGTTTTTTAAACGTAAAAATATCTCCACTGACTGTTATAATGTTTTAGAGAATGAAAATTAGAAGAGTAATTTGAATGCGTTCATTTTATCTTCCTCTCTTTAGATTAATACAACCCTTGTCGATTAATCTGGCTAAAAAAAGACAGTAATAAATCTTACTGTTAAACGATGAATCTGCTTAAAAAAACAGTAATAAATCATACGGTTAAACGAATTCTACTAATCCCAAGTAACACTGAAAGTCAATGCTCTTGTCTCTATTTTTTCCTCTCTCTCTCTCTCTCTCTCTCTCTCTCTCTCTCTCTCTCTCTCTCTCTCTCTCCTATAATTAATCGCTGGAATGCCAAGAGCCCGTGTTCCCCTGGTCCCAGTTGTCGTTCACAACTCGCGTGTTGGACGACCATAGGGTAATCACGCTCTGATCATGTACAAGCCTCAGTATATCAATAAAACGCAGCAAAAACTCTGCCCCGCTATCAATTTGGTTTTTACAGCCCCCCCTCATATAAGAAAGTTTAAACCCAGACTCTCCTCCACCTGTATAGAATAACACTACAAAGACGACTGGCAGAGAGAGAGAGAGAGGCAGCAGCTTCATAACGAAGTGCGGTCACGACTCGGCCGACAATCGTTTGTCCTCTAAATATGGCCAAATCGGAGTCTAACTCGACGTTGTTCGGGGATCTGACTGCCGGTAATTAACGCGGTGATAAGGCAGGAGCTAGTACACCAGGGAGATGTGTTTTCAAAATTCGAACGAGGTGCCGAGATTATTCAAAGGCGTCCGGTTTTTTGGTTGGGGTTCTTCTCTGTCTCGCTCTAAATTCGTTACCTCCAACCCCCAAAAAAAACATCGTCACCCAGCTTCCAAACGAGTCACGACCGAGTCCGTCATCGTATCATTGGATCACCACCGATGCTGCTCGTTTCGGCGATAATGTATATATTACCATTTTCCAGTTAGGCGAACGAGTTTTACAAGAGGGTGGAGACGGTCGATGGCTGGCTGCTGCTGCTGTGGTGGTGGTGTTCCAGGTGCGCTCCGGGTGTTTTTCCAAGTCTAGCGAGCTGGAAGGTGTCACCTGTGAGCGTCAGAAGAAGAAGAAGAAGAAGAAGAAGAAGAAGAAGAAGAAGAAGGAGGAGGAGGAGGAGGCGGAGTAGGAGGAAGGAAATATCATTCATTCGAGACACGCTGGCTTTTATTGTTGATTACGATCGCCGTTTTTATTTGCGGCGTGTAAAATGAGTCCCCGCCCTTTGGCCCGCATTTACTACGTCCTTACGCCTGCCTAACAAGACCTCCTTCATGAATGAATGCATGCCAAGTTGCCTGCTTGTTGCAGACACTGCACGCAATCGTATAAACATACTGCAAAAATATTTATTAGAGGTGTATTCTTGTCTGGGAGGCAGGTGGGTATTCACAAATACTTGCTCCAGCGCATGTGAAGTGCATATTATCATTTCCGCTGACAGAGATATGTGACAATGCATGTCCCACGATCGCCAGCCAGGTTGTATCTTATATATCTGCGAGAAGACCTTCTAAAATACCATTCCGGCGTGACTTTTCCGCTTGTCTTTTCCTACTTTAAAACTCGCTTGTAAAATATTATTTGAATTAAGGAGAGTTATAATTACTGGGTGTGTTTTTGACCATTTTTATTTTTTCCTTTATTTATTTATTTTTTTTTTTTGGACAATTTTCTTAGGGAAAAGACTGAGTTAGTTAGGCTAGCGATTTCAAAAGACTTAGTTGTAACGATCGTAGTTTTACTTATTGTAACTTGACATTATTGATTATTATTATTATTATTATTATTATTATTATTATTATTATTATTATTATTATTATTATTTTATTATTATTATTATTATTATTATTGTTGTTGTTGTTTGCTGGAAGTAAACCCTCTTTTAAACATGTTCTATTAAAAGTAATTGCTGCCTCAGCTGCGTTGATTTTATAAAGGTTCTTCTCTATTTTTCTAATTATAAAATTAACGCAGCTGAGGCAGCAATTACTTTAAAGAAAACAAATGATCATTATTATTACTATTATTCAGAAAATAAACCCTTATTCGTATGGAATAAGCCCACAGACACCACTGACTAAAAATTCCTGTTTCTAATGAATATGGTGTTCATTTGAAAGAAATTACAGAAGCTAAAAGGAAATACAGAAATAAGAGATCATTCGGAAGAAAAAAAGATAAACTAATACATTGTTAGATAAATAGATGAAAATACAAATAAATGACTAAAGTACAATGTGATCTATTTTAGGGCAGCAACACATCGCATCTTCCCTTGAATATTTGAGACTCGAATTGCGCAACATCCTCCGGGAGACAGTTCAACATTTTCGTAATAAAACCGAACGCCAGGTTCCATGTACCGTTTGATGCACTTATTGCATGAACAATTCTTGTTTTGTTACATCAACCTTCGTCTTCAAATAAAGCAATCTCGCGTGATGAAAGAGGTCACAGAGAATTATAAGGTCAAGATGGTCTTCATGTGGGCTATCCTATATAAGGTGCTGCTTAATATAAGGAAATGAGTAGTTCCTCAACGATGGAGCGAAATGATGGTTTTTTTTTGACAAGCTTGCTTCGGATTGGCTGCCCGGAAAGGATTATTTGTGACGTCACGAATAAGTGAGAGAATGACATAGAAACGGAAGTGAGGGTTCCGAATTACTAGCGATTAATGAATATAGAAATGATAAATAAATATTTGTAAATTCCAAAACAAAACTGTTTGAAGAATATATATATATATATATATATATATATATATATATATATCTATATATATATATATATATATATAGAATATATATTTATGAACGTTCACATCACTGTGATTCATATACATGCATCGAGCTACAAATGTCCTTTAATATCCAAATCGCTCTACCACGGAATTAACATATTTTTCATATATGTTAACCGAAAAGGAATTTTTTATTTGATAATAATTTCGCTCTTTCGTGGTTCGAACCCATATATATATATATATATATATATATATATATATATATATATATATATATATATATATATATATATACCATATATATGTGCGTGTGTGTGTGTATAAGCATGTACGTTATAAACATTATTGTCATCTGGAATAACATTAGAAGCTATTAATTATTCTATTAATCATTTCATAAAGATAACAATTTATAAGGGGTTCTGAGGTGATGGAACAGAACAAAATATAGTAAAAAAATAACGAAGAAAAATCGACGTGACGCCGAATAATACGACTGTTTCCAGCTTAATCGCCAAGGAGCCGAGACTGGAGACGCGATGACTCCGCCAACCTGCGCGCTCACCACCAATCGTCTGCCAAAAAAGCGGCGAAGTGCCGCGCCGTGCATCTCGACCGTCAGATGTTGATTGCGTGATACTTTAGGCCCGGGAGTAAGAGAAGAAATTGACGATGGGACGATTGTTCCGTGTATTCATCAAAGACCGCTCAGAGATAATGCAGGCGATACTCTTTACCCCAGCAGATATATACGACCGAAATCAAATATTGCCCCGGGATGCACGGAGTATTACGGGATCAGTTCCCACCCCCGCCCCCGCCCCCAGGGATCATCCCAGTTGGGGGAGTGGAAAAGCTTGTCGAACCATTAAAGTAATTCCTAAGCATTGCATGCATTTGCAATGCAAAGCGCAAGTGTTGTTGTTAAGTGTTGTAAGTGTTGTTCTTCCGTGATTACACCTCGGTGCCTCAATTGGCTGCTGAGAGAGATCTCTCGCGTTTTCATTTCCACCCCAATTGTTAGGAGTGAAATTCAAGTCTTTTAAAAAGAGAGGAAAAAAAAAAGTAATTACCAACACTGAAAATTTGCTAGGAGGCTTTAGAACTCTGCCATCATCATCCCCACGAGACGATTACTATACGAGTGTCCACTTAAATTACACTATAACAATTAGGATTTTGATCCTGGAGCTTAAAGGCGTGGGCTGGAACACAAGCAGTGCTCTTGCATGCAAATGACAGAGGATGAAGACTTGGAAATAACCGAAAATAAAAAGTAGAAATTAAAAGAAAACAATTCGTCTTTTTCACATATTCGCCCTAGTCTTATCATAAGGGGATTTCGTGTTGAGTCAGCAAAATCATCTTTATTTCAAAAGAATATTATTTATCTTATATATTTATTTATTTATTCATTTAGTTAGTTATCTATTTATTTATTTATTTATTTTATTTATTTATCTTTTCATTAATTAATTAATTAAATTTATTATTTATTTATTTATTTATTTATGTCCAATATTCCCCATTCAAAAGACTTATTGTTTATTTTTTTATTTATTTATTTTTTTTTGTTTTTTATTTATTTTTTAAATTTAATTAATTAATTAATTAATTAATTTAAATTAAATTTTATTTTATTTTTTATTTATCTTTTAACCTTTATTCATTAATTTTTCATTTGTTTTACTATTTATCTATTTATGTCCAATTCTCAATATTAAAAAGCAGTAACCACCGTATCGTCCAAAGCCGTAGATCCAAATGCAAGATTATGAAGTAATTCAGACGCCAGGTAGTGGAATCGAACCCGCATCCAGAGTATCAGAAAGAGGGGGTGTAGGTTAGAATTAATTACGAAGGAGTTCATATACCAGCCACCTGAATGATGGTAGGGTGATGTATAAAATAAAGGAAATGAAGAGATTCCGAGAGTATATATGTATATATATATATATTATATATATATATATATATATATATATATATATATATATATATATATATATAACTTATTGGGCACTGAAAGGAAAGTATAGACGTAAAAAGTCCTTCACACAAAATTGGGCAATCCTCTCCCATCACATCTTAAACTAGAGAGGAAAAACTGAAACAAGTTCACCATTGAAAAAAAAAAAAACTATCGTTTTCCATTTAGTGTTTGTTCATTTAAATGAGCGTCGGAGGAAGTAAGGAGCAGACTTTCCGAATTGACAGGAATATGCCATTAAATGCCCTGATCCATAAAGTGCCAAGAGAGAGGAGGGGGGTAACCTATAGGTGCCATAAACCAGGCATTAAAGGCGTTAAAGGAGCCACGTACCCTTGATGTGCAGATAATATACCGTCAAAGTGACTTTTACGACGCCATGTTAAATTCACCAATAAATCAACAGGAAGTTGAATGAGGGGGTGGGGGCGGGTGTGTGTGTGGTGGTGGTGGTGGGGGGGGGGGGGGTTGGGGGCAGTTGCAGCTACCACTCCTGAGTGTGTCTGCTTATGACATTCGATTCATTTGCAATGCAATGTGCCAGCTTCCAGGCGCTGCCTGCTTGCTTGCTTGCTTGTTAGTTAGTTTGATAAATAGGCAAAGAATGTTTTATTTACCCATCATTTAAGAATGACAGATGTCCATGCAAATAAATAAAAAAAACAACCAAACATGTAATAAAATTTTATTGACTGAATATTATATACTTAACCTTGTGTTACCCACAACCTAGTCATGGAAGCATACTCCGTGCAATAAGGCAATAAGTACAGTTTCTGAATTGTGGCCATTATCATTAGCAATCTCCGCGTTTCTTAATCAGCTTATAGTGTAAACTGG
>NC_087221.1:45947788-45955288 GCF_015104395.2 Macrobrachium nipponense
GCTCTTTACTCTCTAAAGGTCCAAAGCTCCTTTGAAGACTGAAAGCTGCTTCCTTGTTGTGGATCAAAAGCTCCCTTGAAGATTCTTAAAGCTATTTACTTTCCTAGGATTCAAATCTCTCTGCAGATTCCAAAAGCTCTTTACTTTCTAAAGGTTCAAAGCTCATTTGAAGACTCTAAAAGCTGCTTCCTTTCTGTGGTTCAAAAGCTCCCTTGAAGATTCTAAAAGCTGCTTACTTTCTTAGGATCACCAGGTCCCTGGAGAATCGGGTGTCCTGACTCAAACAAGTTCATCTGAATATAGTATGACTTTCCAATCGTTTATCTGGGCCCCTTGATGGATTTATTTTGCTAAGATCGCCAATGCCGGCGATCGTAAAAGACCCCAGAGAGAGAGAGAGAGAGAGAGAGAGAGAGAGAGAGAGAGAGAGAGAGAGAGAGAGAGAGAGAGAGATTCCGGATGTACTCTTTAAAGGCCTCAAGAGGGAGATTATTTATGTAGATAGAATTTGCAGCTTATACTTAAGCTTTTAACAGGTCGAGTACGCTCTCCTTGAGACAGGATTTAATTTAGGCTGTAAATCACTCTTTATTACAGAAAGCTTCATAACTGGTTCCCGGATAACTATTGGTGATTTACGCATTAGGATAATTGGCCCATGGCTTTACCCATCGGCCAGGTTTCCACAAAAATATACTAAACTGTAGTTAAATTTTTGAGGGCATAAATATATTTAAACCATTTTTATCTCTGTTACTTGATTCAGAATATCAATAAATTATTGGCAAGTTTAGTAGCACCGTCAGGTATTCATTGGATAAATTAGTTGTTCTCTCGACAGCCTGAACAGTAGTTACAATATTTAGGAGCATAAAGGTAACTGAACCATTTTTATGTCTATTACTGGATCCGAAAATAGAAATACATATATATATCTATATATATATATATATATATATATATATATATATATATATATATATATATATATATATATATGTTTTTTTTTTTTTTTTTTTTGGCAAGTTGAGCAGCAACACCAGTTTGTTCGAGTCATACTCTCGACAGTCAAATGTTTTATTTGAGTAGTTGGACAGCATGATGAAAAGGCCCAGAAAAAAAATCATGAAATGGAAAACAAGAACTTAAAGGTGGAACTTAGAGAAAACGTCACAGAGGCACTAAGAAGTAACAGTTAAGAGAGATTAGACAGATATCTGGATAAGAGGAAGATGGAGCCTAGGGAACTCTGCAAACCTCCTTTAGCAATGCCTACAGTGCACCACGTGAGGTGCGTTGATGGCACTGCACCCCATTCCCTACTGGTAGGATTTACAAGTCTTTATAAGCTTTTTAAGAGAAATGAAATATCTCCCCTTACTCCCCTACAGTTAGGATTTACAAGACTTCACAAGTATTGTAAAAAGAAAGAGGGATATCTCTCCCAAAACCTGAGAAATTAACACCAAATTTTACAGGATTAATCACAGTAGCCTTTAGAGTATTGTAGCATTCGACTCCTCCTGGTTAGCTGCAAGTGGATATTGGTATCTGCTTGGGTCAAGAAACAGGTCATTGGGATAGCAACTTCATCCCCAGAGACTTCTTGAGAATAATAAAAGCAATCTATATATGTGTATATATATACATGCATACACACACACATATATATATATATATATACATATATATATATATACATATATATATACATATATCTATAATACATACATATATATATATATATATATATATATATTATATATATATATATTATATATATATATATATATATATATATATATATATATATATATATATATATATATATATATATATACAATATAGTATATATCCACGGGCATACATTCCTAATACCTTGAACAGGCAATCATGTTCTAAAAAAAAAAAAAATGGTACTGTTTCTCATTATCGTGAGTGCTTGTTTCATCTGCAGCGAATTTCTTTTCGCCCGAAAATGAAGCGCATTTTGAGCCTGGCTTTTTGACCAGAATCGAATGAGCCACTGTTCTCTCTCTCCAGATAATGCGTATTATCAATTAAATGGAATTTCAATCTTTCTGACTGGGAAACCATTTATCGAATTATAATCGTGACCTCTCGGACAGGCCACGCCCGAGAGAAGCAGCTGAATTATTATACGAACCGAAAACCTCGGTTCGTTCTTGTGTATCGCTGCAGAAGAGGTGAGAGAGAATCACTATATACTTCTCATAATGAAAGCGTTTTCTAAAAACTAAGGGTTTTTCCTTCCCCGTGGGTTGTAATCTGATCGACGTTTTCCTATTTTGCAAAATGACCTCCAAGACAAAAAAAAAAAAAAAAAAAAAAAAAAAAAAAAAAAAACTTCGAGGAGGAGACGCCGATCAACCGAGTCATTCTAGAAAATAAACTCGGAGGGAAACCGGTAGTTTTGAGAACAGCTATTGACTCCCAATTGCTTTTTAAGGGAAAAGCAACCCTAATGCACGATAATTATTGACAAAGAGCGAGCATGTGATGATTGCTAAATTGGCTGGTGAAGATTATAAGGGTGCCTGCGAATCCAACTCTCCTTGCGCGTTATCACGACGGTGTAAAATTCTTTATATTCTTTATAATTCTTATCATCTTTTTTTTTAGTTTTAACTATAAAAAAGCATCCCTTCTTTATATTCTTAGGTAATAAAATGTCTTCCCAAGAAAATAGCAATGCATTCAGGACGATGATAAGACGAATGAGAAAATCAATGCATACATATGTGTTATGTATTTTTTATCTTTTAATTAGTGAAGTACAGAAAGATTCAGAGAGTACAGGAGTTTCAGAATAATGTTTCACTTGGATTTTACTGTATCGTTGTTTATGTTTGGTGAATATATATTTTTTCCCCTTTTATAATGATTCCAAAATAAATTTCAGCTTTCAGTACAGAACATTTCTAAATAGATCGTAACTATTTGATATATGTACATATATATAGTATTGTATATATATATACGTATATTATATATATATATATATATATATATATATATATATATATATATATATGTATATATATGATATATATGTATATATATAAACATATATATATATTATATATATATATATATATATATATAAATATATATATATATATACTATATATATATCATACTATATATATATATATATATATATATATATATATATATATATAGGTGTGTGTGTGTGAATAACATGATCAGGAAAAATATAAAACGTACTGGTAGGTATAAATAAAGGTAATGCTTACATTTTCCTTTATTTAGAATACACACACACACACATATATTATATATATATATATATATATATATATATATATATATATATATATATATATATATATAATAAGATATATATATATATATATATATATATATATATATATATATATATATATATATATATATATATATATATATATATATATATATATGTATATATATACATATATATATATATATATATATATATATATATATATATATATATAGTGTGTGTGTGTGTGTGTGTGTATTTACGTATATATACTATACTTTATACAAATATATATATTTTATATATGTACTATATATGCATAAGTATTTATGTATATAGATGTATACATAATATTAATAATATATATAATACATATATATATATATAGATATACATATGCATTTATAAACATATGTGTAAAAAAATGTATATATATTTGTATATAAATTCATTCACATATACAGACAGACAGATAGATAGGCAGATACTGTGTGACTGAATCAAACTTCTAAATCAGTCTACAATTAGATCACTATAAAGTCCCTTCTTCAAAAGGATTTTTGCTAACAGCATTAGATTACACAGTTAATTTTTATCTTAAGCATCTCGGAATGTTAGTGTTCGGATCCCAGAGGAAAAGTCTATCATATATTTTATAAGTTTACTCTTCTGTATCTTCAAAACAATCTTCTGGGGAAGTCTAAACTGTCTTTTAACTGCCACTGCTATCATGATCATCGTCATTATCAGGCTCATTATTAGTGTTTTATCATCGTTTCCTCATAAAGTGGGTCCATCCTCGTATCTCGGAAAATTTATTGCATTGTAAATTCAAAGTCGAGATTGAACATACGGATAAGTTTTGCAGTTTGACGCCAATTTTCAAAAAGGAAATTTTTGGTAGAATCGTACTCATTGTCTCACTTCTCCTTACGTACTTTTAGTGCCAAAGATGGTCTGATCAATTATTCAGCTGCTGGTAGAAACATACCCATACCCCATAGCTTTCAATTAAAATTGCCCCCCCCCCCCCCCTCAAAAGAAAAATTAAATATGTTATTACATTGATTCTTATATACACACAAGCTTCAATTTTTTGTTTCTCTTTTTATCGTAGTTTTAAATATATTTTAGGTGTTCATTAACGATACTGTTTATAGAAACATGCTTATACTTCTCTTACCCTTCAGTTAAAAATAACTAAAATAAAGAGTAACCAAAAATAAATAAAAGTACAAAATTTCGTATCATGATGCAACACCGATTAACACATACACACACACAATCTTTAATCCTTTTTTTCTATTTTTTCACACTTTTAAATATATTTTCGGTATTTCTTCTTTTTTTATCTCTTGGTTTCTTATTGCCTGGGAGTTCTCGGGAGGTACTTCGTGCCCCTTATCGCCACGGTATCTTCTGTCATGGCGGTATCTGGACACGAGGGGTGCCAGATGTACGATTAGGCTCCTCAACGATGAGCTATGGCTCGCCTTCGTGATACCGTTCCATACGATGCTCTCTAATGTCCTGACCCTAAATCCAGTACGATTTCGCGGGGAGGGGAGAGAGAGAGAGAGAGAGAGAGAGAGAGAGAGAGAGAGAGAGAGAGAGAGAGAAAGGGCATATGAACTCAAATACGCAAAAAGTACAATTTTCACAAAAAGGCGACAATAGAGAGAGAGAGAGAGAATGAGAGAAGAGAGAGAGGAGAGAGAGAGACGAGAGAGAGAAAGCCTTTAAACCAAATAACAAAACATGCAATATCTATGATATTATTATTTTGTTTTTATCTATAATAGCTAGTTTTACAGTGAAACACGAATAATATATTAGTCATAAACTAAAACTAGCCCAAAATAAGCCTTTTAGCGAGATCTTCGTCTCTGACTTCTTAATAATATTAGTTAATTCCTAATTTTTTCAGTTACTTCTTCTCCCTCATCACTAACCTCTCTCTCTAGGGTCCTCGCTCCCCCCCCCTCCCCCCCCCCCCCCCCCCCCCCCCCCCCCCCCCTCCCCCCCCCCCCCCCCCCCCCCCCCCCCCCCCCCCCCCCCCCCCCGTGGTCTAACAGGCTATAATTAATGTGGAACAAAAAACCGTCTTATTTCCAGTCTTTTATTATCTAAGGAAGTGACGCCGGCCGATGAATTGCATGAAAACCAGATAAGGACGGTATAATTACCAAAATTAAATACGCGTGAAATCATCAGTTTTTTTTTTTTTTTTTTTTTTTTTTCTCGGCCTCGCATTAGCCCAGGTGAGATGGTTGGGTAAGAGAATGAGTGGAATTAAGCATCTTTCTGAAGTGGGTGGAATTAAGATCTTTCTGAAGTGGGTGGAATTGGGCATCTTTCTTAAGTGGGTGAAATTACCGGTATATCTTTCTTCAGTGGGTGAAATTTTTAGCAAAATAATAATAATAATAATAATAATAATAATAATAATAATAATAATAATAATAATAATAATAATAATAATAATAATAATATAATAGCCTATTATTATTATTATATTATTATTATTATTATATTATTATTATTATTATATTATTATTATTATTATTATTATTATTATTACTATTATAACAGAAGGCCCAAATATAAAAAGCAAAAACAGATCGAGAAAAAAAAACAACCCCCCAAAAAATAATGCAATAGGTGATCACTAACCAAATATAAACACGGAACTAACTTCATTTAGCAAACGTAAACAACAAAACTAATTCACTCCAGCACTGAGAGTTAAATCACCGCTCATCCTTGTCCAGTAAGTCCTAGAACAAACGCGATCTCGTCGTCGTATGCAAAGACGTCGTTATCCTTTTGAAATCCTTTGAATTCCCCGACGGGTCATTCGGGAATTCTCTCAGGTGTCGGCGAGGCGGCAGCAGTGCTTTCAAGAGTGGCTGCGAAGGCTCTTATCAATATTTTGAACCGAGATCTCTAACGATTCCTTACGATCTAATCGCACCGCCGCGCCGCCTGTTTTCCGACACTCCTGGAGGACGGCTGAACCGTGCTCTGGGTGAAGATGTTAATTTTAAGGATAACTACAAAGGAAGGACGCCGACAGGGGCGATGCAAAGGCGTTCGAAGATTATACAGAAAATAAAAACTCATTTTCCAGGGAGAAAAATGTTATCTTGAGACTAAAATGTCTATTTGTTCGTTTAGCTGTCGATCTCTACAATTTACTGAAAATAATAAATGAACACCCGCACACAACAACATATATAGATATATATATATATATATATATATATATATATATATATATTATATAATGTATGTAGAAGCCAGGTACTATGTCGACCTCTAAGAATAAATGGGGATACAATCCACAACGAAGTTAAATCCTCTTGTAGTTTAAAATAATATATCTCTTGTACAGGATTAAAGCTTTCGACATCAACTGTGGTCTTGAACAAGACCACAGTTGATGGTCGAAAGCTTAATCCTGTACAAGAGATATATATATTTTAAACTACAAGAAGATTTTACTTCATTGTGGATTGTATCCCATATATATATATATATATATATATATATATATATATATATATATATATATATATTAATATATATATATATATATATATATATATAGTATATATATTATATATAGATTATATACATATATAAATTATATTATATATATATATATATAAGGACATATATATATATATATATATATATATATATATATATATATATATATATAATATATAATATATTATATATATATATATATAATAGGTATATATATATATATATACATAGAATATGATATATATATTTTATATATTGTTGTGTGCGGGTGTTCATTTATTATTTTCTGTAAATAGTAGAGATCGACGGCTAAACGAACAAATAGACATTTTAGTCTCAAGATAACATTTTTGCTCCCATCGAAAGGACTACTGTAAAAACATAAGGTGGAAATACATCACCAAAGAAGGATAAAACTGGAATATATTTGATCCACTGACCATCCAATAAGAAAAATTTCTACGTTCGACTACACATAAATAATATATATATCATATATATATATATATATATATAATATTATATATATATATATATATATATATATATATATGTAGAAAGCCAGGTACTATGTCGTACCTCTAAGTAAAATGGGATTAACAAAATCCACAACGAAGTTAAATCCTCTTGTAGTTTAAAAAATATATATCTTGTACAGGATT
>NC_087221.1:45960288-45972653 GCF_015104395.2 Macrobrachium nipponense
CGAGATTATGTGATGAAGTCCCCTTAATGTTCTCCTTCGTAAGCCTCCAGTGTATATAACATAAGCACATTATATAACCCCAAACCTTCGGCACCGCTAAACCAGCATTTTCCAAATTAGTCAAACTCATAATACTTCTACAGCGGCTACTTGACAGTTAAGATCCCCCCTACTTGACAGCTCACATCAAACGCTACCCGCCGACAACACCTAGCGCCCCCGGGGAAAAAATTGGTCAGAGGTAACCTTAGAGAGAGAGAGAGAGAAGAGAGAGAGAGAGAGAGAGAGAGAGAGACCCTAGTTATGGCTTTTGAGAAGGTAAGAACCAACATGAATCTATGCCATTTTTTTTTCTTGGCCCTTTTTTTTTTCATATCAATTTCGGCTGCCGTTAATTGTGGGCTTTGTGTATCAGAGGCGGGTGGAAGAAGGCTGCCTTTGTGGATTGATAGCAAAAAAAACAAAAAAAAATCACCCTGGTGTCTTATGAGACGAATGAGCAGAATATGATATGAGAGAGAGAGAGAGAGAGAGAAGAGAGAGAGAGAGAGAGAGAGAGAGAGAGAGTCTTTCGCTTCAATTCCTGTTTTAGGAGATGTCACTAGTTATGCATGACATATTGAAACTATAAATACAGTATTCTCCCTAAATGTATAAGAAAAGAGAGAGAGAGAGAGAGAGAGAGAGAGAGAGAGAGAGAGAGAGAGAGAGAGAGAGAGAATCTTTAGCTTCAACTCTTGCTTTAGGAGATGCCAATAGCCATGCATGACATATATTGAAACTATAAATACAACCTTTTCTCTGAATGTATGAGAAGAGAGAGAGAGAGAGAGAGAGAGAGAGAGAGAGGAGAGAGAGAGAGAGAGAGAAGGCCCGAGCTCCTCGCAGGAGTTGAAATACGATTCCCTTCAACAAAGGAATTACTGAAGCATTTGCAAGACCCTCTCCTTCAAGGAGGTGGTCTGGTCTGGAAGTTAAACACTGCTGCCTCCATTCGTATAGATCATTACTCCATATTCCGAGACTTTTTTTTTTATCAAGCCAAATCATGACCAGCAGAAATATTCGAATCACGGTGAGATGGAGAAGGAGAATGAAGAGGGAAGGAGAATGGAGGAACTCGAGTTAAAAGGCGACGCACAAGACGTCTCGAGAAGATTTGTGGGGAAATTAGTTTGCAGCTCCGGGATAAAATGATTTATGTCAGCAGATAACAAAAAAATAAAGAAAAAAAAAACAAGAAACATCTTCCCTAAAGCTGTTTAATTTTTCTTGGATAAATCATCTGTTTTTCTTCGCCTTTTTTTGTATGTGTTGTCTCTTCGATATCTTTCGTCCGTTTTACTAATCATGCAGGTAATTTTACACGCAAATATCACCTGATATTTTATCTCACCTCGAAGAGTTTGATGTTTATTGTACAAATCATCTGTTTTTCTTTATTCTTAGATGTATTGTCGCTCCAATATGTTGTTCTTTTACTAATTATATTTCCTAAGTCATTTAACACGCGAAATCTTACCTGGAATATTTGACCTTATTTGACCTTACGTTGCAAATAATTTGCATGTTAGGTTATTTTCATTAAATTAAATTAAAAAAAATCGTTCAATGCCGATGAAAATGATTTCATTCTTAAAAAATATTTACGCAGGGAGAGATGCAAAAATTACCAAAAAAAAATTAATTGAATATTATGTAATAGGAAATGTAAAAATTAATGGAACTGAAACATTGTTTAGCATCATTTTTATTGCCATTCGCTTCCGCTGCAGTTATAACTATTTAGTGTATAGTCTGCATCAAGTTGCAATTGACTTTGATTTAGTCAGCTGTTACTAAAATGGCAGGAAGTTCATTAACTGTTTACGGAAGAGTATTAGCTGTAATGTTACTAAAGTAATACCAAGGAGTACATTAAGTACTTATATAAGAGGATTAACTGTAATTACACTATAATATCACCAACAAGTACATTAAAAATTCGCAGGAGGGGATTACCTATGATTAAAATATGTTGATACCAGTGAGTACATGATCAGCAATAATAATAATAACAAAAATAATAATAATAAGAAGATCTTGCCTTCAATCTTAATAAGATTTCTTCGTTAACGGCCTAATCGGATTGGATCTTCCCCCAATCCTTTTCTTTCAGTGATTGTGAGCAGTCGCGTAAAACCCACTATCGTCCCCTTGACAACGCATCCATCACGAGAGATGACTCTCTTAAATAAATGGAAATGATAATGGGAGATAGGTAGAGTGATTAGACATTGTCTGCGTGACCTTCCCCAATAATGGAGTTGTTTGTTTACTTCGTATCATCGGACTGATCGTGAAGTTTTCATAAAACACGTTTTTTATATGTTTACGGAGAGCGGACGGACATGTTTCTGTTCGGTGTTGGAGCTGCTGTCTTTTCCGACAAGAAAGAGTTTGGAGGCTGTCCATTGCAGTCTTCTCGAGAAGGAAATCGGAATTGACTCGTCTAATGGAGATATTCAGAAAATCTAATATGTTTTCGTAATATATTTTCATAAGCTGCCAAAGAAAAGTAATAATGACTAATGAGATATCTTGAGTAATACGAAGTTATACAAAGCGGCGAGACGGAAAAACTAAACATTTCGACTGAGAAGCTCGAATATACTGAATATGACGACGACGGTCAGCAGAGAGGATAAATTAGCACAAAAACTGAGACGAGCATTAGCTATCAGCAAGAAAGCATCAAATATGTACCTATGCAAATGCCCAGAGAACCAATACGTGTGCGGTGTCTATTAATGCTGAAGCGCATATACGTGTATACGATTGCATTTATACGTACAAACGATTTACATGTATACGTATATGCGAGTGCATCAAACAAATGGCGCCCTCGTATACTCTTTCGCCTCATCATTCAAATCCCCCACGACGTCAGTTTTGGCTAACGATCCTCCGTCGTGGCCGTCAGGAGCAAACCCATAAAACAAGAGGCTCCCCCAAACCGTCCTAATTAGCGGCGTTCCTGTAGGAGTCGATTTTGAAAAGGGCTGGAGAACTTCGCTTTGGGAGGAGGTGAGCCGAGTCGATCCAGGTGTCCGTCTTGGATCTCTTGGGGAGGGGGAGGGGGGAGGTTGAGGGAGGGGCCTCCGGCCTTGTAAACACACAAGCGGAAAGGCAAACAGGGAATCATTCCGAAGGGCCCGACACTCCTGCAGGATGGATGAGGGTAAGCGATCGAAGAGGAACACACAAATTTTACCTCGAGCGAGGAAAAAAAAAAACAAAAAAAAAAAAAAAAAAAAAAAAAAAAAACGTTTTACCTCGAGTTAACGAAAATAAAAAGGTTTTACCTCGAGCTGGAAAAAGGAAAAAAGTTTACCTCGAGCAAGATGACGCTTTAGAGAGAGAGCTTAGAGAGGACGAGGAGAGGAGAGGAGAGAGAGACGAGAGAGAGAGAGAGAGAGAGAGAGAAGGCTTCTAATGAACTGAAAAAAGTTTTACCTGGAGCTAAAAAAAAAATGTTTTACCTCGAGATAAAAAAATCTAATCTAAGATTTGTTCAATTTATTTCCTTTTTTTAAATTAAGACATGTCGAATGGTTTCAGCCATGCAACTTCTTGGCTTCTACATGCAAAATTCCCACAAAACTTAAGATTTTTATATATATGATTTGTATAGGAAAAGCTTTAAACGTCCAAAATAAATAGATAAATAAATAAAACACGAATGAAGACGTCATCACAGGCCTGATATCTCAACATACTAATCATTCCTACACGCATGCGTGGTAAGGTCCACTGTATCATCCGCAGAATAAACCTCTCCTCCATTTCATTGTACCTCCATATGCCATTATAAAGACATCATTTGCGATTCGGAGGTAATAAAACGAGTCTTAATTAGAGTCATCTCAGTTAGTGTGCACATTATACACCGCCATTCCGGAATATCAGCATCATTAGTATCGTCGTATAACCTCTCTCTCTCTCTCTCTCTCTCATCCTCTCTCTCTCTCTCTCTCTCTCTCTCTCTCTCTCTCAGCCAGTCGTATATAGTTGTATATTACACACAAACATATATGTATATATATATATATATATATATATATATATATATATATATATATATATATATATATATATATATATATATATAATATATATATATATATATATATATATATATATATATAGAGAGAGAGAGAGAGAGAGAGCCTTACCTTACCTTACAGACCTACATCTTGTTCGGGTTGCCCCAGGTCCCTCAGTTGTGACGGCACCTCTAATGTCTACCAGAGAGTTGCTAGTACATCTTCCGGTATATTTTGCATCTTCCAATCTTGGATGGTCTGGGATGCAGTTTAGATATTTGTCGAGCTTATTCTTAAACACATCTACGCTCACTCCTGATATATCCTCAGATGAGCTGGCAACGCATTGAATAGACGCTGCATTATCGATGCTGGTGCGTAGTGGATTAATGTCCTGTGTGCTTTCCTTATTTTTCCTGGTATAGTTTTGGGCACTATTAATCTACCTCTGCTTGCTCTTTCTGATATTTTTAGTTCCATGAATATTTTCTTGCTATTCTTCTATCTGTTTCCATTGCCTGAATTATCATGTAGCGTTCTCTTCTCCTTTCTAGACTATATAATTTTAAGAATTGTAGTCTTTCCCAGTAGTCTAGGTCCTTAAACTTCTTCTATTCTAGCTGTAAAGGACCTTTGTACACTCTCTATTTGTGCAATATCCTTTTGATAGTGTGGGTACCATATCATATTGCAATATTCAAGTGGACTACGAACACTATGTTTTATAAAGCATAATCATGTGTTCAGCTTTTCTGTTTTGAAGTGCCGTAACAACATTCCCCCATTTTTGCTTTACATTTTGCCAACAGAGTTGCTATTTGATCATTGCATAACATGTTCCTATTCATCATCACACCAAGGTCTTTAACTGCTTCCTTATTTGTGATGGTTCTCATTATTAGGTCCCTTATATGCATATAGCTTTCTTTCTCTGTCTCCATAATTTATTGATTCAAATTTATCAGAGTTAAATACCATCTATTTACCTCTGCCCAATCATATACTTTGTTAAGGTCTCTTTGTAGAGCGTTCCTATCTTCATCACAAGTAATTTCTCTACTTATTCTTGTGTCATTTGCGAAACTACTCACTACCGAATCTTTAACATTATTGTCTATGTCTTCAATCATAATAACAAACAGTATTGCAGCTAACACCGTACCTTGCGGCACACCGGATATTACCTTGGCTTCATCCGATTTCTCGTCGTTTGCAATAACTATCTGTTTTCTGTTGTGTAAAAATTCTTTTAACCATTTTCCTACTTTATCCACGATATTGTGTTTTCTAATTTTCTTCGTCTAATATATTATGGTCTACTTTATCAAAAGCTTTTGCAAAGTCTAAATAAACCACATCTGTTTCATTTCCGCTTTTCATATTTTTGAATATGTTCTCACGGTGGACTAACAGTTGGGTTTGTGTACTTTTTTTCCGGGTACGAAACAAACCATGTTGTCCTTTATTAAAACAAATTATTTTTTATTAAATGTTTCATAAATATTTTTTCTTCATTACCCTTTCATAAAACACTTTCATAATATGTGATGTTAGACTCACAGGCCTATAATTACTTGCCTCTAGTCTTGATCCACTTTTGAAAGTAGGGGTAATACTATGCTAATTTGTGCTCATCATATATCTTGCCTGTATCTACACTTTGTTCTTAATAATATTGCAAGTGGCTTGCGATAGAATGAACTACTTTCTTTAACAAAATAGCAGGAATTCCATCTGGCCCTGCAGCAGCTCCATTTTTAATTTCATTAATAGCCTGCACAATATCGGCTTCATTAATATCTATGTCAGCTAAATATTCACTATTTTCATCCCTTACTTCTATATCATTATCTTCATTATCTATTCTAGGGGTGAATTCTCTCTTATCATTCGTTCTGCCAGTATGTTGCAAAATTAAATTTCCTTTTTTTCATTTCGTTAATCTCCCTTCAATTCTCAGAGGGCCTATTTCTTATTATTCTTTTATTCATCATTCTTCGCATATGAGTATAATAGTTTGGGTTTTTGCTTGATATTTAATAGGGTTTTTCTTCCAAGTCCCGTTTTTCATTTTCTTTTGATTGTATAATCTTTTGTTCTGCATTTTCTATCTTACTTTTTAGTTCTATAACTTTCCATGCATTTTTTTCTTTTGCAAGACCTTTTTTGCCACTTTCTGATTTTCTGGAACAAGATCCTTCTGTCTCTTGGTATGCATGAATGATGTTTACTTTTCTTCTTCGGTATATATTTGTTTTTCCACTATTTTCTCTAATATTTTATATAATATCTTCCGTACCCTTTACCCTTATGTCATCACTTACGAAAATGTTATACCAATCTTTGTTTAATTCTTCATTAATTTCGGACATTTTATATTTTTACTGTAGAAGTTGGTATTTCATATCCTTACCCACTTTTTCATTTCTTGCTTATCTCTATTTTCACTTGCTTTGGAATGAACTGTTAATTCTATGACATTATGGTCTGAAATACTCACATTATAAACTATTATTTGCTTTAACATAATTCATCTCGTTCACAAATACTAGGTCTAAAAGTATTTTCCTTTCTTGTTGGCAGGTGATTTATTTGTTTGAATGTTGTATTCTAGTAGATATCTAATAGCATTTTCAAATTGCCTCTTATCTTCTGCACTACTATTATCTCTTTTTTATATGTATAAGTACAACCACAATCTCCTATTCGTTTTTTTTTCCATTCTACGAAAGGAAAGTTGAAGTCACCAGATAGGAGAATAGTCCAGTCCTTGTGATTTCTACATATATCATCCAAGTTTTTCAATTATTAAGTCAAACTCTTGGTAGTATTAGGGGGTCTATATATTACTATGTTCATCAATTTTTCAGATTCAAATTCTACCGCTATTAGTTCACATTCTGAGATACTATATTTCTCATATATTTTTCCTTGTTTTTTGTCTTTCCCATATATTGCGGTTCCCCCTTGATTCCTATTTTTTCTATCTGATCTATAAGTTTGGAACCCTTTTATTTGATCATCATTCCCAGTCTCTTGGGAATACCAGGTTTCACTTATATTTCATTATATCTATTTTTCTTTTCTTTTGTTTTGGGTTAGTTCTTCTAAGTACTCTATTTTTCTTTTTGAGTTACTCGTAACTAAAACCCTGCGCATTCATCACTATGATGGTTTGCGTTGTTTTCTCCTTCATTTAATACTGGTTAATAAAATAAGGATTTTCCCATGTCTCTTTCCTGTTCTGGTATGTTGTTCTTTTTTCATTTCCAGAAATTCTGACATTAAAAAATCCAACTTTTCCATAATATTTGATCTTCCTTCATCATAATTATTAATTTTGTGTCTGAATCTGCAATTTTCTCCGTTTCTGCAATATCTTTGCATAATAAATAGTTATTATCTCTTGAGTAGAATTTCATTTGGAGCTGATGCTTTGAAATTTTTCAGCTGACACCTCTGCATATCTCATTGGTGGTTTGCTTTTCTCTTTTACCTGATATTCTTGATTTCTCTCTTTATTTGTTTCTTTCTTATTTTGGATTTTATTACTTGGTTGGTTATTTATTTGATTATGATTCATGGCTACAGGGTGCATATATTTGCATTTTTTGTCGAACTTACATCCTTTTCCTTCTTTTAGGTTTTTAAATACATATTTTTGGATGCAGATCTCTGCAATCATCCCATATCCATCTAAGTATGCACATTTACCATATATTTCATAGTTTTGACATATCTTAGGATGTTTGTAGTAACATCTTTCTCCAAATCTGCAATTCCCTCTTTTCAAAAGGTTGCAGATTTTGTCTTCTTGTCTATTTTTTCCTCTTCCCGTCATTGTATAGATCTGGGTAGAGCCTCTTCGGGATTGCTTTCTGTTGTCATATCGTAATTTATTTCTTCGTAGGTATGCTGCTTTATTGCCTCATATGTAGTATTCAATGAGTATCTCTGCATCCATACTTTTATCTTGTTCTTTGTTTTCCTTATTTTTTTCTGTTCATTTCTCATGTTACTTCTCTTCCGTTTTCCTCTTCTTCTTTTTCTTCTTCTTCTTCCTCTCCTTCTTCTTCATCCTCAACTATTTGTACATCAATCTTGATTTAATAACATTGTCTATCCATGATAGACATGTTGAACAAAAAATTCTGTATCTTTTCTCAAATCTTGTATTACCTCAGCACACTGTGGATGGGTCGGAATGTTGCATGCAGCACATTTTCTGAGGTTAGGTTTTTGTGGATTGACTATGCTATACCAAACCTTACACAGTTTGCATGCTTTTGGCATTCTTTTTCCTAATGCATCAATTAGGATATTCACAAGATTCACCTTATTCATTTTCTTTGTCGGAATATGTTGGTTTATGTATATTTCTTTATGAGTCTCTTGACCACTTGGATTTTATTTGGAACTTCTTCAATTATTTTCAAGATGTTTTCATTAGATTTGTTCCAGTTTGAAGGATTATATTCCTAATATATCTATGAATGCTTTGTTTTGTATCTTTTTGGTTAGGACTGTTGCTGATTTCATAGATGAGAAATGCCAGTTCCCTTCCTGCTACCTCATCGTATTGCGAATTGCTAAACACGCCAAATTACGCCACCTCTTCCGCAGTTGGAACTTACTGCCATCTTGTTCTGATTTATAGTATTACACTTGATAAACTAACTTAGAAGACGCTTTATCCTACTATTTTCACACTAATCTTATCACCGATAGTTCACGAACACTTCTAGATATTTCTCAAATTCTAGTCGTATGTTAAACTTGTGATATCTGTTGATTATTGTGACTTTCACGCGGGTACGTCTCACCAAGCAAGATGGCTACACGAGAGAGAGAGAGAGAGAGAGAGAGAGACGAGAGAGAGAGAGATATCTATATATATATATATATATATATATATATATATATATATTATATATATATTGTATATATATATATATACATATATAAATTGTATAGGTTTTCATATGTTTATACGTATTTTGAAGCTAACATTCTTCCTGAAATTGCTGAATTATGCTCAGTTTGTTAAAAACCTACTTTTGCTTCTATTTTCGGAATAATTACGCAACTGGGCTTTAATAAAAATTCGCATTAAACAGAGAAAAAGGGACTTTAATAATACGTACTTAAATTTAACAAAGAAATAAAACAAGAGGGAAGTGTTGCCTTATTTTAAACCCTTCTTGCAAATGAAGTTGTCTAGGAAACGTTTTTTAGCGTAGTAATGGTAGTCGAAAACTACTAACAGAAGAAGCGAGAAAAACATTCTGGGCGTCCGGACACCGAAAAGCATTAGCGCCATGCATCACTTTCAAGGAGCTGGCGGAGCTGTAACTCACAGGCTTAAATCAAACGCAGCTGCAACCCGAAAGCTGCGTTTAAGGATAGCCATTGAAACTCACCACGTTCCAGCGTTCTTCAGTAGCCCATCAATACACAAAAGGAGGTTTGCTCTTCGGAATGCGAGGCCTGTGGTAGGGGGCTTGTCAGTGAAATATAGTTTACGCCGATATATAGCAAAAGCTGATTATACAAATTACAACGACGGCCCGCGGCGGGGTTTTTTGGCTGAGTACCCCAGCGAGAAGCTACCGTTTTCTGTTGGCTGACCGCACCCACATTATGTCAAGTTCTCGGCCAATTTTTCAGAGCTCTAAATCACCCGGTAAAAAGGCGCTGATTTATTCATTCTTTGTGCCAAAGAGATGATTGTACTCTAGATCTATCAGAGGTGTCTGGTCTCTGAGCTTTATTCTCCCTCGGATATGACAATGATGGAGGTTCGAGTCTACGATATCAGGGAATTTATTTAACGATAAATTGCTAACTTGGCTTCACAACATAAGAAGGAGAAATGTCTTAAATTGTTTTACGAATTCACGTTTGAATTTGACTGCATTTTGTAGGTTGGTGTTGGGA
This sequence comes from Macrobrachium nipponense, assembly GCF_015104395.2. NCBI lineage: Eukaryota > Metazoa > Arthropoda > Malacostraca > Decapoda > Palaemonidae > Macrobrachium > Macrobrachium nipponense. The sequence goes on from NC_087221.1 coordinate 45,970,311, forward strand.
TATAGTAAACTGAGTAATATTTTAAGGACAATAGTTAATAAATGATTTATTATAATATTTAATAAATGATTTATCATATATTGTCAAGCAACAATGTCACCAACTATTTTTATCACTTTAGGTTTAGGGTATCATAATACATGACTGTTTTGCTGTTCAGGGTAAATTAGAGAGACATTCTGTTAGGTTTCTTTCCATGAACCTTTGTGTGTGTGTGTGTGTGTGTGTGTGTGTGTGTGTGTGCGTGTGTGTGTGTGCGATGATACTGATGACGTTGTTTATAACACCTCTCTCTCTCTCTCTCTTTCCCTAGCTGAACGAAATCCTTGTAAGGGTTTCTTAGTATATCCCATCTATATGATACTGATGACGCTGTTTATAACACCTCTCTCTCTCTCTCTCTCTCTCTCTCTCTCTCTCTCTCTCTCCTCTCTCTCTCTCTTTTTCCAAAGCTGAATGAAATCCTGTAAAGGGGTTTCTTAGTATATCCCATCTATATGATAGTGATGACGCTGTTTATAACACCTCTCTCTCTCTCTCTCTCTCCTTTTTCCAAAGCTGAACGAAATCCTTGTAAAGGGGTTTCTTAGTATATCCCATCTATATGATACTGATGACGCTGTTTATAACACCCTCTCTCTCTCTCTCTCTCTCTCTCTCTCTCTCTCTCTCTCTCTCTCTCTCCCTTTTTCCAAAGCTGAACGAAATCCTTGTAAAGGGGTTTCTTAGTATATCCCATCTATATGATACTGATGACGCTGTTTATAACACCTCTCTCTCTCTCTCTCTCTCTCTCTCTCTCTCTCTCTCTCTCTCTCTCTCTCTCTCTCTCTCTCTCTCTTAAAAACTGCATCAGGGGCAAAAAACAAGACGCGGTTCGATCGTGAGTGAAAAGACCTTGTTAATGGAACATTACATTTTTGTGTATTGGTCAATTAATTATTCAGTTCTTAAGCCAATCTGTCAGTCAATTAGACAGTCCATCAACCAGAGAATATAAAGAGGGGAGCTATTTATTTGGACAAAAGAACCTCCGTTTTTTGCTGGGGACAAAAAAATAAAATATGAAATTGATATCCCCCCCCACGCGAGACAGCAATTCGTGAGTTGTCAAATAATCATTGGCTGTTTCATTTTATCATTTACTTAGATTCCGTTATCACTTCATTCATTTACTTAATTTTTTTTTAACAATTGGTCTCTTCTTTCTGCATCTCCTATTGTTACCTTTCACTTCTTTCAGATCAACACCCATTATGAACAGAATAATAATAATAATAATAATAATAATAATAATAATAATAATAATAATAATAATAATAATAATAATAATAATAATAATAATAATGCTAAGAAATTCACAATCTCATAAAAAAAAATTGTGTAATAAAAATCCATAATACATAAAATAATAATAATAATAATAATAATAATAATAATAATAATAATAATAATAATAATAATAATAAAAAAATTACTATATTATTATTTATCTTTATTTTTTTTGTGGGGGGGGGGGGGGGCGGGTTATCACAGTCCTCTAATTCGACTGAGTGTATTTATAGTGTGGGGTCCGGGTTGCATACTGCCTCCTTAGGTGTCCATCATTTTTCTTACTATGTGCGCCGTTTCTAGGATCACACTCTTTTGCATGAGTCCTGGAGCTACTTCAGCCTCTAGTTTTTCCAGTTTATTCCTTTTCAGGGATCTTGGGATCGTGCCTTGTGTTCCTATGATTATGGGTACACAATTTCCACTGGCATATCCCATACCCTTATTATTTTTATTTTCAGATCTTGATACTTATCCATTTTTTCCCTCTCTTTCTCTTCAACTCTGGTGTCCCATGGTATTGCGACATCAATGAGTGATACTTTCTTCTTGACTTTGTCAATCAACGTCACGTCCCTGGTCTATTTGCACGTATCATCCTATCTGTTCTGATACCATAGTCCCGAGCATCTTTGCCTGATCGTTTTCTGTCACTCCCTTCAGGTTGGTGCTCGTACCTCTTATTACTGCAAGGTAGCTGGTGTTTCTTGCACGAGGCCAGTGGAGTGGGCTATTATTATTATTATTATTATTATTATTATTATTATTATTATTATTATTATTATTATTATTATTAGTAGTAGTAGTAGTAGTAGTAGTAGTAGTAGTAGTATTACAATATCCTGGGTAATGCAGCTGCTTCTTGAATGATTGACACTAACATCTATGAACAGTCTCGTGTCACTTCGTTTGCCAGCAATACGAGCAGAAAAAGCCTGGTGTTTGTTTTATGTGAGGAGGAGGAGGAGGAGGAGGAGGAGGAGGAGGAGGAGGAGGAGGAGGTGGTGGTGG
>NC_087221.1:45980653-45995653 GCF_015104395.2 Macrobrachium nipponense
CTGTGGATGAATATTTCAAAAAATTAGCTATCTCTCTCTCTCTCTCTCTCTCTTTCTCTCTCTCTCTGTCTCTCTCTCTCTCTGTCTCTCTCTCTCTCCTGCGAGAATTAACAATTTCCAGACATTTTCCCGTCGGGGCGGCGTATGACAGACCAGATATTTATAGTGAGTAAAAGATTTTTAGCATCTATTGATTATCATCGAATAAAACTGTTGGATAGCCTCACGCTCTACGGAAGCGTCATATACGAATGGGGGAATAAATTATTCCCGAAAAAAAAGAAGACGGTAGCCCTCTTTTTATGGGAATCGTTGATTAACATCACATTAACATCCAAATCTTTCTTCTCGATAAAGGGAAAATATTTATTCTATTCCCGAATATGCTCAGTTCCCTGGTTCCTGGTGAATCGTATGTGGGAGGCTTTGACGCAGATATGATTCTCAAACTAAATGCATTTCTCACCGTTGGCGAATATAGCTCCAGCAAACAATTAACGCCCATTTTATGAAAGGCGGACTTGTGGTTGCTGTAGATCGTATCGTATCCTTCTCGCTTTTATTTACAGACGGGATTAAACACCATTCAAATATTCAAGTTTGCTTTTGCCAATATTTTAAATGTCAAGATCCCGATTAAGGCAACAAAGGGGGTGACGAGCAAATATATCTTAATTTATGACTGCCACTTAGCCGGACTGTATCCTCCATCAATATTCAGCGACGATAATATTCTCGTGCGATGTGATATTTCTCAATTAGCTGAATCACATTATTCATTGGGCTCATGAGGTGATGAATTGCGAGGCCACTCGTCGGTGGAAGAGTGTATAGACATGGTCTGCGACACGTCTGTCTGTGGCAGTTGTAACTGCTGAGCGCCTATACCAATGATTTCTCTTGGTTTTGTCTTTGATTTGCTATTTTTTTTTTTTTTTTTCATAGATAGAATACTCGTATTTAGAACAAAGAGAGACGGGATTAAGTGACAGTGGGAAATCCAGCTGTCTGATATTTTTTCCGAAGTGCTTTGCTAAAATTGCCTTTAATTGACTTGGAACTTCATTTATCCTTTGCCCTTTTTCAGTCGGGTTTCACTTTAAACACGAAGTAAGTTCTTCCTAACGTTCTGACATTAAAAAAATAGACAGAAGACAACACCGAACAATTATCCTCTTATCTTCATAACCAGGATTTGTTCTGTATTCATCCCCTTGAATTTTCAATGAATAGCGACAGAATAAAACACCTGAATATTCATATTTAGGACAGGATTTAGTAACGACTGGAAATCCCTCCGTCTGGTATTTTCTCGGAAGTAATTGACTGAAATTACTATTCGGTGAGCAAGGTGGATTCGATAAATTTCTAGAGCTGGAGGTCACAGAGCAGAACTAAACCCCTTTTACAGAATTTTAATTCGTGCAATAATATGTAGTTCGGTTTCGTTACTTGCACGTGTTCACGCGCGCTCGAATTTCAATAGTGAATGGGACTGCGAAAGAATAGAAAATCAAGAGGGCAAAAAAAAAAAAAAAAAAAAAAAAAAACAAATACTTGAAAAATACAAGTATGCTTGTAACTTAAAGATGAATTCACTTCATGTTGCTAAAATTACGCCCCCCCCCCCAAAAAAAAAAAAAAGGGAAAGAAAAAATACCTGGATGGAAAAGAAATCTCCAAATAGAGACAAATGTTTTATCTTGAGCAAGAATAAAACATAAATACGTAAATTTACTGATATGTTACACATATATGCTTATAGTTTAAAACGTGAAAGTACATCTTGGCGTTGCTTATATTACGCAACCAAATAGCTGGTGAGAAAAGAAATCCCCAAATAAAGAAAGATATTTAATCTTGAGTAAGAAAAGAAATCCCCAAATAAAGAAAGATATTTAATCTTGAGCAAGAAAAGAAATCCCCAAATAAAGAAAGATATTTAATCTTGAGCAGAGAAGAAAGAAACGCATTCATGCCGAGTATCTTCCACATTCAGAGAGCCAATTCAGGCAGCTAAGGACGTCATTTAAATCACAACGAATTGTCATATCAAAGGTATATATTCTCCGCGAGCCTCTGCCAAAAGACGTTAACCATTCATTACCACTTGTCACCTGACAAACCCACCTGAACGCCATTAAAGAGCGAGCACCTGCGGAGGGGGGTCGTTCGTTCGGCGTTCTCGAAAGGATTCGCCCGCCGCCAAAGGGCATGCGCGGCTCATGCTAACTTGTTACAACCCTCCTCTTCCTCCCAGGGTGGAAATCCTCTCGGGATTAACAAAGGAGATGTGAGGGTTGTACCGAGGAGTTTGGACGGGGCAGGTTCGTCGTTTCAATTGCCATGTTCGTTTATTAAGATGATAATTGAATTACCCGAGATGTATTAACTGCTTCAAAAGACTTTTGCGTTCCTCCAAGGGTGGAAATCCTTTCGGGATTAACAAAGGATTAACAAGGGAGATGTGAAGGTTATGCTGGATGTTTGAACGGGGCAGGTTCATCGTTTGGACTGTTTATTCGTTTATCAAGATGATCATAATTGATTTACCCGAGGTATATTAACTGTTTCAGCCGACTTTCCAACTTATCACTTTTTTAAACACTAATAAAAACATCCTTCGTGTTCGTCTTGGTTGGATAAGAAATAAAGCTACCCTAGACAAGATTTTGAGGGTGAAATTGCAATGGTACAGCATAGTTTAAACAGAAATCTTGAATAATTCCCAGGCAATACTAAACAGAAGTCTTGAATGATACTCAGGCAATATCACGTAACTTTCAGTGATGGAAATGCTGGTTTTTATCATCTGAAATACGGAAGCCATTAGCCAGACTGTCTTGAATAACTTAACCAACCAAATATATGGCAAGGTCGAAGTCTCATTTTGTAATGTTCTGCCTTGGTTCCTTCGTATTCCTTCTTTCTTGTAAAATAGTTCTTTGGGTATTTCGCCAGTTCAACCAGCAGGAAGGTCAGTCTGGCAAGTTTTCATGGCTTTATATTGCATTTTAGTGGTTGTGCGTAGGTGTTTAGAATGATACTGTAGTCAAAATAGTCATAGATCTAGGGAATACTTTAATCTCATTGATGCTACGTTATCGCGGGAATGTGCCATCTACACATTTTTCTACAGGTATGTTTATTATGCATCTAATATATATGAAACCTTTCTTTTTTCATTTGATGTCCAACTAAGGAAGCGTTAGGTCGTTTTCCAAGTCCTGTCAAGTTCTACAGTAGGGATGGAATATGACTCGTTTGAGTCTTTGTTATTTTGTTTTGAGAAATAAAGTATTGTAATGGTTGATAAAATATGCTTTTTTTTGTGAGAGTGGTGGAGAGAGGTTAAAATACGTGAACATTGCATATAAAATATACAAAGTTCACATATTTGATTATATAGTGTTTTTTATACATGTTGCATACTTGCATAGGCGTATGCAAGGATTGTGTTATGAACTGGCTTTATAATCTCGACATTTAGATGCATACTGCGATAAATATAGTATATTTATTGCAGTATGCAACCAAATGTTGAGGCAGTAAAGCCATTCTATAAACACAATCCTTGCATACGCCTGTGCAATTATACATAAGTTATAAAAAACACTATTCACATAATCTGATAACTGTTCGAATACGCACGATTGTATAAACTACATGGTGAAGGTAGTTGATGCTCATGAATGCGTAAACCTATCGTCAGACACACGCACACACAAACACACACACACACACACACACACAAGTTATAAGCGTGGGTAAAACATTCACGTCAGATGTTTGGCCTCTGACCAAAATCCTTAAACAGCCAATAAAAGCTGGTGATTCACCAAGAGGCTTCGATAATCCATTCCTTACTCAATTGCGTCAAAGATAAACTCATCAGCTTCTGTAGTTCCTCTAAGGAATGTATCATGACTAACCCCCCACCCCCATCCATCCACCCCCCAAATCCCCCATTTTTTTCTTATCGTAGGGGTCATGTCTACGTGATGGGAAGGGAAAGTGTGGGTAGACCGTAAGAATTGTAAATGGAGAGGATTTATGGGAGTTCTGCAGTGGAGGAGAATCTACTGTAGTAGATGTTTACTTCGTTTCAGACTAGCATATAGCTGTAGGTATTGGAGAAACAAATCCACGGTTCTGTATGCGTACATATATTTTAGAAATAAATCTCTTCTTAGATTTATTTTAATAGTTTGCTCACATTTTTTTTAAATACGATTATTTTTTTATTTAATTTTCCTAAGTGATCTCTTCTTTCTGTATTTCCCATTACCTTCCGTTACTTCTTGCTAATAATGAACACCATTATTCTTTGGAAACTTGAATTTAAAGTCAGTGGTCCCCCCGTGGTGGCCTTCTTCCATTTGAATAGGGTTCATCTTCTAATGAAGAAGAAGAAGAAGAAGAAGAAGAAGAAGAAGAAGAAGAAGAAGGCTTACGACATCAAAACCAAAAATGATCATGATGGAAGAAGCTTCCTCATCCCACGAATCACAGCCGTGAATATCACCAGTCAGAAGAGCCGCGCAACGATATGTAAAAACAGTGTTCAGTAATCGTCGAAAATGGTCTTGGCCATGTTCTTGGGCATCCGTACTCGACGGCTAAACGCATTGACGTAATCGGATAACACGTCTTTCCCACGAGACTTCCAAACCGTCTCTTTCTCTCCCTCTCAGTTCCGTACCAGCAAACTCAAAGAAAACGTGACCCGGTCAAGGACTATCAGGGTGGAGCATAGAAAACGGGAGAGATGGAGTCGAAGGAACGGGCGAGATTGCGAATGGCATTTCTGAAAAGCACATACACACACATTTCCCGAAGGACGTAATCCTTCGTCCCGACAGACATCCAGGATCCACCCCATCCTTCGAGAGAACTGACCCACACGCGATTCTCCGCCGCCCACGCCCATCGACGTCCGTCCTCGTTCTGGGGAAGCACAAAAGGAAGGACTCGAAAAAGAGGCGAAACATCCCGAGTCAGTAGAATGAAGAATTTAATTGTAAGCCGATTTTTTATTTATTTATTAAAGATAAGAGGTTTGTATCTAATACTATAAACAGAAGAGTTTGGAATGCAAATAATCCCTTAAGAATGTTACGTCAAGGAGAAAAGGCTCACAAAGTTGAAGCCAATAGTTTTTAGAAAAATACCGTGCTTTGAATATACTGCTTTGCGTTGCAGTTGACGAGGTCATTGCTTTGAAGGACAAAATATCCATCTACGTAGATGCTGTCTCTTAAGCTTTCTCAATAATGTCGTGATAACTGCAAATATAGACTTTTGTATTTTTACGTGAAATAAGGAAATGAAGGCACCTACTGCTTGCTTGTATGAAACTGAACCACGTATGGCCAGTCTTTTGAAAGCACTGTCCCAGTGCGATAAATACTAATAAATCATAAACAAATTTCATTTATTTCAATATCAACAAGTCGTTTAGATGCGTCAGTACCATATAGCAGGAGTCATAGCATGGTTGAATATTAATAACTATTTGATTAATAGCCCTGAACATTTTCTGAGAGACAGGGGGTATCTACAACAATTTAAATGACATTAACATATAACATGACCCATAATGTAATTGAATATTAATGAATATTTTACTAATATTAATTAATATTTTACCAATAGCCCTGGGCATACTGTGAATAGGTTGGCGGGCCTTTATACAAATATTCCTGTGTCAGACTCATATGGCGATCAGACGCATTTGTTGCGCTCACAAGAACTTGAAAAAACATTGCTTATGTTTTGCACGAGAGACGACCGCTTTTTAATATGTGCCAGCGGATCGCATGATGGATTGGCTCTTTTACCTGGCGCGTCCACGTCGCATGCTAATAGACAAATCTGCGGCGACAAAAAAGCAGGGTCTGTTTTTGCGTCAGTTATAGATCTTCCCGTCCCCGTCAGTTTCGGAACGAAGATTGAAGAGGACGTTGCATCGCTGAGTGCAACTGTGTTAGTGTCCCGGTTGAATCTGAATATTCTGTTGATAATAGTAGTAGTAGTAGTAGTATTAGTAGCAGTAGCAACAGCAGCAGCAACATTAGTAGTAGTAGTAGTAGTAGCAGCAGTCGCAGCGACATTAGTAGTAGTAGTAGTAGCAGCAGTGGCAGTATTAGTAGTAGTAGCAGCAGCAGTAGTAGTAGTAGCAGCAGCAGCAGCAGCAGCAGCAGCAGCAGCAGTAGCAACAGCAGCACTAACAACAGCAGCAGTAGTAGTGGCAGCAGTAGCAGTGGCAGCAGCAGCAGTATTAATAGTAGTAGTAGTAGTAGTAGCAGCAGCAGCAGCAGTAGCAGCAGCGGTAGTAGTAGTAGTAGTAGTATTAGTAGCAGCAAAAGCAGCAGCAGCAGCAGCAGCAGCAGTAGCAGTAGCAGTAGCAGTAGCAGTAGCAGTAGCAGTAGCAGCAGTAGTAGTAGTAGTAGTCGTACTTTCTACACAATTCCAAAGAATAACCACGAGAAAAATGACGAACGGAAAATTACAATAACAATATTTTTTGCCTATTTCACCTACTTCCTCCCTTTTATTTCAGGCTTTTTTTTTCAGGTTTCTCGATTTTTATTTAGAAAAGACGTAATGATGAAATCGGTATAGATCGAACGAAGATGATTATTAAAATGTTTCCATATCTCCCGAAACAAGTTCGATTTTCACAGTGTGAAAGCCGCGTCATTCAAATATCGCTTTTTATTGCCTGATATTCAAAATGAACCCGCCTTCCCACCTTCACCCCCAAAAAAGATGGACCATAATATATTCCGCTTACTCTCTCTCTCTCTCTCTCTCTCTCTCTCTCTCTCTATCTCTCTCTCTCTCTCCTCGATCTTTTCCCTCCGCACAGTCCTTCCTTTATGCTTTCAAGGTTCTTATCTCCGTTACGACACCGTAAACATCGAGGGAGATAACGATGATGAAAAGTGCTATAAATTACCGAGGAGTGAATTTAATAAACTCCTTATTATGACTTTACCTCAGCCGGATCACTGGAGACACGATCCTCTCTCTCTCTCTCTCTCTCTCTCTCTCTCTCTCTCTCTCTTTCTCACGTTGTTATTACTATGCCCGATTTTTTTAAACGGAAGTTAAAAGCATTTGCTTGATCAAAATATGTTATTTCATTTTATGGGCTGTCATTAAAAAACCTCTCTCTCTCTCTCCGATCGCTCTCTCTCCTCTCTCTCTCTCTCTCTCTCTCTCTCTCTCTCAAAGAACAAAGTCTTCTGTTGGGAAACGATCCAACACCCAAGGTCCCTTTGACCTTTTTCTGTTCCCTTGTTCCTGTGATGAAGATGTCAAGGATACTCAAAGACAATTCTGCCCGCCTCGGTGTGACTATAATTTCGGCGGAGGCATCCCGTTCGATTCGTGTTTTACGATTTCTTCGCGTCAGGGAACCTTTTTTTTTCCCAGCCGCGATCGCTATCTGCTTTGGAGATTTTCGATTTCGCATGATGCTTTTACCAGTATTTTATTAAACTTTAATGATGAGTAACATTACTGTTGTTCGTGCTTGCTGTTGTGCCTGATGGTTTTGATGAAATCATTATTGCTTTTGTTAGTTTTTCCGAACAAAGAAACACAAAATCTTGTTGGCTTAATGTTTGAATTGATACTGAAAAAAAAAAGGAAATTCAATACAATGTTGTTGTCTCGGTATATTTAAAGACAATAGAATGGCTCTTTAGAGGTTTATTAACTCCTGAATGAATTTTTTTTTTCGATTTTTTTTTTTTTACATTAACATAGGAACCTAGTTTCTCGGATTGGTAATGAAAATTTAGCAACCTCCCGGAAGCACTAGCAACTCCTTCAAGTTTGTCATACGTAGATTTCTGCATTTTTGCTATTATGATTACTATCATGATGTGTAATTTAATTGCAAGCACCATTATCATGTTACCTGCCGAAGTCTAAAATTCCAAATTTTAAGATCAACTGCTCTCTATTTCACAAAAAAATATCTATGTCGTAAAGTGCGACATAACTGATATAACAAAAGGGCAAAAGAGAGAATCAAGTAGTACTAAAACTGTAACTGTTCGCAATCATGAATTTTATGACATTAAGAACCCACAAACCGTAATCTTACTCTACCATCAAACGTCAGGTAGCTATCACAAGCTGCCAAATCATGGCATTATTTCAGTCATTTTAGCACATTAACCATGGAACCTCTCCATTCTTAAGTATCGTTTTAGGCCTGGGTATCAAGCAACTGCATTTGATTAAGCATATTTTAGTTGTGAGACCAGATACTCAGAAACTTCCAAGTTTTGGGAAAATTCTCCATTCACATGTACCATATTAGGTATAGGTATATAATAACTGCTCTTTGTTAAGACTATTTTATTATTATCTTTGGTATGATAATCGTCTCCTAAAAACAAAAGACCAAGGAAATATCGACGCCAGTAAATCACTCCTACGAAATAGTACCGTGAACATTTCGCGGAATTATTCATGGGAGTCACGAAGGAAACTACTTCCTCGTGGCAGTCTTTCATTCAAATCAGATTGATACAGGGAAAAAGGAGGAGAAAAAGTCTTCATAAAATCTCTCTCTCTCTCTCTCTCTCTCTCTCCTCTCTCTCTCTCTCTCTCTCTCTTATTTTTTTGGCACATGCAGTTTTAACAACTTTTGACTTGGCACGGCCGCTCATTTTCATCTAAAAGCCTCTCTCTCTCTCTCTCTCTCTCTCTCTCTCTCTCTCTCTCTCTCTCTCTCTCTCTCATTCTTAAGCACTGATGAAACGGAAACGTAGAAAGACGGCCATACAGAAAATATATACTCGAAAGAGAAATAAAACAATGACCGCTGATAATTGGACTTCGGTCCATGACTGAAATGCGCAAAATGAGAGGAAGAAAAATAGATTAGGATGGGAGGTAAGGATGGCAGGAAGGATTAGGATAAGGTAGGAGGAGGTATGTGTGCGATATTGGTCTTCGTCTTAAGCGATCCCTGAAGGTTGGGGATTTATGGTTGGGCGGTGTTAAGGATACATCAGATGGCGGCTACGCCGTGTTACAAAGGAAAAAGAATTTCATTATGCTAAGAGCAAAGCAGGCGCTGGGAGAGCTTTGCTTTCAAGGAATAAATGCGTGGCTGGCTGGCTCTCTCTCTCTCTCTCTCTCTCTCTCTCTCTCTCTCTCTCTCTCCATATGATGGTAGTATATTATTGCTTGAGTATAGGTTCAATTGATTATACCAATTTCTCTCTCTCTCTCTCTCTCTCTCTCTCTCTCTCTCTCTCTCTCTCTCTCTCTCTCTCTTTCTTTTCTACTATATGATGTTGATATGTTGTTGCATGAGTATAGGTTCAATTAATTATACCATTTTCTCTTTCTCTCGCTCAGTTGCCAAATATACTTTCGTAATTATTAATGGTAAGCGAATATTCTTTTCTGGATGCAAGCAGAGAGAGAGAGAGAGAGAGAGAGAGAGAGAGAAAGAGAGAGATAGAGAAGGTCATGAGCAAGTAACCAGTTAGACTAGTTCTAATAAAGGAGGTTTTCGAAACCCTAGATACTAAGGGTAACAAATTCTCACCTTTCGAAAGTAATATTAATATCTGTCAGTTAAGTGTCTATTTGGCGATACTTAAGTTAGAATCCCTCTTTTATTTTTATGTATCAAAGATGATCGTCCGAATTCGTCAGCGCTTAAAACGTTTCATATCATCTATGATTAGTTTCGCCGTAGAAAATTTCTGTCAATTCTTTAGTCTTGAAGTTGTGCATATTCTTAAAAAATATGTAAAAACAAGCATTCGGAAGTCGAGTAAAGATATAGTATTCGCCAAAACTTGGAAGGAAGTAACCTGATAGCGGCTTGTTTAAATCTGAATGGATAGGAAATCTTTGAATGTCCCGAATATACCTTCATGATAGATGCTCATATTTCAAAACCTTTGGATTTGAAAGAAATATGTGAAGAATGATTTCAGTTTTTCTTGTGTATATACGACGATGCATAAAAAACTACGTGTGAAATCATTTATAGACCGCGAATTCCAGTTTTCTATTTCACAATAGCATCCATCACCAATAACCTTATATACAAGAAGGATTGGGCGAAGCAACTGTACGTACACTGCTTCTCACTCTAATCTCGGCTCCGTCCAGATTCCTAACTTGTGAAGACAGCGCCAAAACTAGACGTCTTACGGAGCCTTGTTTAGCCCAAGCACAGAAACCAGGCCAAAGCGAGATAACAGAGGGGGCCATTTTCATGCAAATCGCTCCTTGAGAGAGTGTATGAGTCCATAGTACTGATGCCAGATGAAATTCCTGGAGCTACAATGGAAAGTGGATTATAAAGGCAGTTAGCTAAAATGGTTGGTTTCTACGTGAGGGCGAAGACGTACGAGTTTTCATTGCTCTGATTGTTATAGTTTTTTTTTTTTATAACCGCTCTTAGGCTCTAGTTGGTTTTTGTTTATTAAGAAGGAAAATACCACGAAAGTTTTACAAGTTGCGGTGCTATTGTAGTTATTTATTTCTGCACCTGGAAGATATGAATAACTACAGCAGATTCGTAGCTTGCGAGGCTTTCAGGGTATTTTCCTTCTTAGTAAACAAAAACAAACATAGGCCTTTGAAATGTTATCATAAAAAGATAATATTGAAGCCTTTCAGTGTTCATAAAAAAGAAATGATAATAATACAAGTACGTATGTGTGGGATGTTTTTATGTCATGATAATGATAAGTTCATTTATGCATTCTTTCCAACAACAAATAAGAACCCCCCCCCCCCCCCGCCCTCTCTCTCTCTCTCTCCTCTCTCTCTCTCTCTCCTTATAACTCGTATGTCTTTGTGAACTGGCCATTAACCATAAAAATATGTTTAGAAATGTCTAAAAACGTCAGAATAAAAGTGAGCTTTGGGAACCACAAGCACAAAGAAGCGGACAAAGCAGCATAAACAAAGTCACGCAGGCGAAAGCAGGCAGTAAAAAAGTAGAGAGAGAGAGAGAGAGAGAGAGAGAGAGAGAGAGAGAGAGAGAGAGAGACGCGAAGAAGAAAAGAAAAAAAAGTGACGCGAGACAGTGAGCGAATGAATGTTTTGCATTGTATGAAGACACTTTACAAAGCCGGTATGATGGTATCTGCGAAGAGGAAGGTCAAAAGGTGGAGACCAGTTTACTATGCCCAAATATTGATTTGTGGACTCGTTGGGGGGTGGGGGAGGGTGTCTCTGTAGCCTCCCCCCCCTTCCTTCCCTCTACCGTCGATCTCCTTCCTACTCACTATCTTTCTCTCGTGTTCCCTATTCCTCGACCTTTTCTGTTTAATGTACCAAGTAGTGTTAGCATTAATAGGAGAAAGGATTGGTCTTTGACACGCCCCCCTAGACCTTTTTCGCACTATATCCCAGGTAGTAGTAGTAATAGTAGTAGTATTTGCAGGGCTGTGCCTTTGCAAAGGCTCCCTTGAGCGGTCTACTTTACCTTTGATTGTCTGTTTTCGTCCTCATCTTTTTCATCGTTCCCATCCATTCTTTCCGTCCTTGTCCTCCACTCTCTCTCGCCTTCATTCTCCCTCCCCCGCCACCACCCCCCCATCTCCTCAATCCCTATATCTCTCTCTTCATCTTCTATGTTCCCTTTCCCCTCATCTTTTATTCGGCGACCTTATTCCGAAGAGTCGAAGATTATGCCGATCGACGCCCGGTAACCAAACTCGCATATATACATTTTCCCCCCGCTGCAAAATGATCGGTTCACACATCTAAAAGACCCCAAACGATGCGGCCAAAGTATGGCAGAAGTGTTCCATTACGTCTCTGTTTCTCTCGCTTTTGACCCCAAAATCGACGATTCGTATGTACAACGATGAAACGGGAAAAAAAGAAAGAAAGAAGAAGAAAATCCGAGGGCGATATCACGTAATGGTTACTTTTGGGGGAGATTCCTCCTTTCGGAACGCGTACTTATTTCGTCCTTAGGAGAAAAACTTATCTGTCAGATTCGGGAAATATATGCAGATCAGATTCACCGAGAGTCTCACTCTCTTTATTCGTGGATGGAAGGAGGAGGAGGAGGAGGAGGAGGAGGGGGAGAAATACTGTTTTCGAGATTTCGTAAATAACAGGGAAATTCGGGAGAGATTTCGTTTTGGGGGAAATGCTACATTCACATTATATGAATAACTCATATTTCAACGACTACCATGATGATTTATGTATAATTCACGAATTGATTCTACATGAGAAATGTGTTAATGTTGTGTTATATAAATATAGTACGCTTATACTTTCAGGGGTACGTATGAAAGATGAGTAAATATATATAAAATACATCTTTTCCCCTTAGTACCCACAAAATTGTAAACATGTTGAGAGAGAGAGAGCGAATATATATAAAATACATCTTTTCCCCCTTAGTACCCACAAACTTGTAAACTTGTTGAGAGAGAGAGAGAATAATATATATATATATATATATATATATATATATATATATATATATATATGTATATATATATATATATATATATATATGTATATATATATATACTATCATATATATATATATAATATATATAATACATCTTTCCCCCTTAGTACTCACAAAGAAAGAGAGAGAGAGAGAGAGAGAGAGAGAGAGAGAGAGAGAGAAACTGCCGATAAAGAAGAGCTTAAAGACGAGAAGGAACACCGGAAGCGTGTCATGTTCCCAATGAAGACGGAAGAACGCACGATTCCCGTCGCAAACATGTTTTCATTCCCTCAAGAACGTGACAGGCGCCGGCAAATCAGCCTCTCGCCTTCCCGGAAAGGAGCCATAAGCTACCACCGCCCTCTGGTGGGAAACCATGACTGTGGCAGAGGCCCCATTTTAGCATTCCCGTTTTTTTCGGTCGAGTGAAATGTCATCGTTTCTGGAATCTGAAGGTTAATTAAGCTCAGAAAGAAAGAATTGCCTTTTTGATAAGTCTTTCATTACGTTGTCTGCGCTAATGTCTGTAATCATTTTTATTATTTTTATGAAATACGGAAAAAATAGAATGAAGAGAATGATGAAACGTATGGTTTATTATATATATATATATATGATATATATATAAAGTATATATATATATATATTATATATATATCATATATATATATATATATACTATATATATATATAATATATATATTATATATATATATATATATATATAATATATATGTGTGTGTGTGTGTGTGTGTGTGTGTGTGTGTCGTGTGTGTGTGTGTGTGTGTGTTTTGTGTGTATATACATGTGTGCATGTATGTATATTCATATATATATATATATATATATATATATATATATATATATATATATATATATACATATGTATATATTATAATGACCTTTAAGAATAATGCAGAGCATATTATCAACACATTTCCGTCTGCGCACTTATTGTACAAAAAAAAAAAAGTATTCAAATCAAAGCATAATATAGTAGGTATAGCTACTTAGTAAAGGTCAGTACATTAGTTTTAGCCAAGTATGTTGTATCTGTCAGCTAATAATTCCTAATGCATCAGAAAGTTAAATAGTTACTAGATTTTTTTTATTTAATTCATAAGAGTTGTTGCCTTTTATTTATAAATAAATAGAGAGCAAGAGGCAAATGTCAAAGGTGACAGCACTCAAAAATATTACTTGTTAATATCGGAACTCGTTTCTTTCATGTAGAGTTAATGCTTTAATTTTCTCCTTATTTACTTAATTATTTTTAAAAAATTTCGTTTTTATCTCATCTATTACTATTTGCGTGTTCAAGTATTTACTGTTTTATCGGGATACTTGATAGTTTTTAAGGAATTAATCTGAAATGTGTTTTTCCAGAAAAGTAAAATCTACCTACTTTTATTGTCATAAATATTTAACTATATTTGACAACTGTACAGTATTTTCATCTTATTTTCAGTATTGATATCTGTAATTTTCTTTTAAGACGTAATAATTGAGAACGTGTGATTTCAACGCAACAGTAAGTAGCTAGCCGATCCTGCTAATGTCTACGTATTCCTGCTTCCCTCTGAAGATATAAGGTCACTTACCCCTTACTGCTGTCAACTTTAAGTGTTTTTTTTTATACTTAAAGGAGCTGAAGTCTTTTATATATATATATATATATATATATATATATATATATATATATATATATATATATATATATATATACCTATACATATATATATATATAATATAAATATATATATATTATATATTATATCTATATATATATATATATATATAAGATATATTATATATTATTATATATATATAGATATATATATATATATATATATATATATATATATATATCTATATATATATTTATATATATTAAAAGGTTTTGCTACGAAGTAAAAAATGAAAAAGCGAGATAGCCGAGTACTTTCGGTTTCTTTAGGTAGGGCCAAACAGCCTGCTCGGTATCTCGCTTTTTCATTTTTTTCCTTCGTTGGCAAAACCTTTATTTATACATAGCATCACGTTTTATATACTTCGTGATCAAGATATATATATATATATATATATATAGATATATATATATATATATATATATATATATATATATATATATATTCATATATACATACATATCATACTATATGTTAAGAATTCAGCTTCTCAAAGTATAAAAAAAGACAACACTTAAAGTTGAGGGCATTCTGGGGGTAGGGTAGATGACCTTATATCTTCAGAGGGAAAGAGAATTAGACATAAGCGGGAAGATCGGCTAACTACTTATTGTTGCATTGAAATTACCTGTTCTCAATAAATAATTATATATACAATTATGTTCTTTTTGTTTTTGAAAGGTAATTTTAATGCAACTTCCTGGCGTAAAACCCTCTCGACTAGAAGCCGGAGGAGCATAATTTTGAATGCGTAGACGAGAGAAAAGAATAATAATGGCAATGCGCAGACAGGTTTTCTGTCAATAATGCTTTCAATCAATGATGCTCTTGCATATCGAA
>NC_087221.1:46000653-46008153 GCF_015104395.2 Macrobrachium nipponense
TAGTTTCCATTAATCTTATAAATCCGTTATCTTAATCAAATCCAGTGACAATGTAACTTGCTGTGCTCCACAAAACTATCTTGAATCTTTGAGTCATTAAATTCACCTGCGTAAGGTTAAGAGGGCGGGTAGGGAAGGCAAAGAAGGAAGGAAAGATGATTGCCTAGAGAGAGAGAGAGAGAGAGAGAGAGAGAGAGAGAGAGAGAATATTGTAGTTGTTCTCCCAACCCCCTCCCTCTGCCAAATGCATTCCTAGAAAGCTGTTTTACTGGGTTTTCACTATTCAAGATCTAAAGGTTCACATAAATGTACAATTACTGTCAAGATCTTGACCGAGAGTCTGCCTGAGGCACTTGGATTCTGAGACCTATTCTAGAAATCCCAGTCTTTCAAGGAAATGGGTTTCTCCGGCTCATTCATTTTTGTTGTTGTTGTATTGTCATTAGTTTTTTCTAGTGAGTAGCTAAGTGATAATTCAACAGAATTCATGATTAATGTTCGTCGTGTTGAAAAGGAGAGGTTAAGTAAACCTCTCTCTATGTTCTGCAATGATTATCCCAAACCTTAAATAATTTTTTGAATATAATTATGTTGTATACCGCGACCGTTCTTGAACAATTAGCACTATTTTGATAAGACAGGCTACCAGCTAGATTAAATGAACACCACGTTAAATGAACCGTTGAGCCGCTTAATTACACGAAGAACAAACAACAACAACAACAGAAAAAAGAAAAAAAAGCTATATTTGTCTACTTTCCTATACTGTATATCGACTTTTGATAAACACGCTACGTAAAATGCAACGACTACTTTATCACGAGAAACTCATTTCATTTTAAAAAGAAACGAATATTTGTAAACAAACAGCAAACGAACGAATCTTCATCTTTTTTGAATGCTTTGAAAAAACGACAAAAGATAGTTTTTTTTTTTTTTTTTTTTTTTTTTTTTTTGTAGGGGTGGCTATGAGAAGGAGACCTTTTCCACAACGTGTTGTGTAATGTACCTGCATCTCGCTGGCATCTCGCTTCTAAATGGGACGTAATAGCCATCTTCTCTGGAGTTACATATGAGAGAGAGAGAGAGAGAGAGAGAGAGAGAGAGAGAGAGAGAGGATGGTGGTGGTAAGCCCTCCCAAGTTGAGGAAAAGAAGGGAGAGAGAGAAAGAATGCTAGCGAAAACTAAACAGGCGAAGGCTACACCCTGAAGGAGACTATCAAAGCCCCTGCATTAACGGCAGGAAACCTCCGTCAGGGCCTTAACGAGACTCACATAGACTCTCATTCGTAGCATAAATTTCGGAGCTAGCGCTCCCAAACGCTTCCAGCGTGGCGTAAGGAGACATAGATGAAGTCTCTTGCCTTTAATTTTATAGGGCTGCTCCTCAGGTGGCCCCGCTGCTGCTGCTGCTGCTGGCTTCTATCATTCCGTGCCTTACGCCATCTATGTATGCCCTTCATGCCCGTTGCCCCATGTCCAGATCTCTCTCTCTCTCTCTCTCTCTCTCGCAATTACACCCCGTTCTTGCAAGGTCTATCGAATGGAAGTTGTCGCGAGTCGATGATTCGGAATAATATATTTTACATAACTGGCCAAGCGAGGAGCCCTTCCTCCAAATTTCAATCAGACACACTCCTGCAGGTAATTAGGTGATAATTACGACATACAAATCAGTATCGCACCGAAACCCGAGATTCGGACCTTAGCGTGTTATTTCCAATTACCGAATCGCTCGCGTTGCCTGTGTTTCCCCCTCGTGCTCTGCTGCTCCCTCTTGTTTCAAAAGTCACCGTAGTTAAATGGGTGAAAGTCGTCTCCTCCTCCTCCTCCTCCTCCTCCTCCTCCCATCAGGCATGACAGGTAGGTAACGGGTTCCTTCTTGGCAGTCGCTGGGTCCTCTGCTATTTCTCTACTCTATAGACTCTTGCCATTTAAATCGCTTGACCTCTGATCGATGGGTGTATGTAGCGGACATTCGCTCGAAAACCTGACTTTGAGACAACGCCATTTGACAGAGGCTTCGTCGCTTTCGCACTTACTCTCTAGGCCGTATTCTTGACTTACCTAAGATTACGTCTCATGATATATCTGTATATTTGTTTTTGTTCTCCTGTTCAAGTGAAGAACAAGAACAAGAACAGTACAACATAACCAACCAATATGAGTTATGACGCCTGTCAGTCATATATCCCAGCTACATAATCCTCACTCCTTCGTTATATGGATAAGGAGAAAAGAGAAAACTTGCCAACCGAAGGTCATAATGTTTTTCGAGGATGACAAATGGAAAGGGTTTCCTCATTGACACAGCTGATGAGGATGAGGCATCGGTGCAACGAATCTAAGAAAAATAATCAGCACTGACGTTTCGTATGAAATGCATAGATTGTTTTTCAAGTTTTTCATAAGTTACCATCATCGGAAGAGAGAGAGAGAGAGAGAGAGAGAGGGGGGGGGGGGTTGGTCCATTTATTTCTCTAAGGCACTCAAACAAACAGACAGAATGACAGACCAACAGACAAAAAATACCGAGAGACAAGACCATAGAACCCTCTCTGATCATTAGAGCCTTCAGAGGGGCAGAGGTTTTGTCTGAGTTGTGGTGCAAACTATATCATCACACAGAGTACCTTCCGAGATAAAATCAGGGTTAATATACGCTTGTGGGAACTACAGCATACAACAAGGCGAGGGTCCCTCCCTGTTCATCTATGGATCGTTCTGATTAACTTGTTATCTCTCTCTCTCTCTCTCTCTCTCTCTCTCTCTCTCTCTCTCTCTCTCTCTCTCTCTCGTGTTTCAGTGTTTCATAAGAGCCATGTATTCGTTGTTCAGAAGTCGCCCATTTCCACAAGGAGAACTTTCGTTTACCTTTTACTAATGCGATTATATGGGCGGTGAAGGACTATTCGCGTCAGATGTTTATATCCTAGTGATAGTGAATATATGTGCTGGAGAAGTTTATAGATATCAACTCCAAGAAGTTCGGAATGTTTGAAATGGAAGCAGGTAAAGTCTAATTGCAGACGAAGCATGAAAGAAAAAAAGAAAGCCTCACACTGAGCTGATCTTTGATGCAGAGCAAAACAAGTATATAGATTCAGGAAGAGAACCTTAACTAAGAACAACCGAAAAAGGGAAGGGAGCCAAAGCTGTGTTGTGAAGAAAGTAGAAATTCGTAATTATCTTCCTTTGTTGCGTAACCCATGCACAATGTTAGACCGTCTACTCCTTCAGAATGTTAAATGCACGTCGTTAATGATAGGTAAGTACCATTTTTTAATCGTGAAAGCTTGCCAACCACACGTTCTGCCATCGTGCAACGTCGTGCACGTCCTAGTAATCTCTCCTCTCTCTCTCTCTCTCTCTCTCTGAGATGGGGTGGGGATGCATGCCTGTGAAGAACGTTCGCAAGCACAAACACCTACGCATGCGTACTCAAGCATTCTTTTTTTCCTTTTAAGCGGCCTTTCGTTGAAGTGGGTGGACAGCATAAGAAAAAGATCCATAAAATAAATGAGATGCAGTACAAAGATCTAATGGTAGAGGTGATATAACATCCACGGTTACACTAAGAAGTAACAATTGGAGGAGTTGGACAGCGAGGTTGAAGAGAGGAAGCGGGGATGGAGGTAAAGTAAAAGGATGAAAAGTAAAGTGGATGCAGCTAGGTCGCGAGATTTGTTGACTCTCAGTTTCTGTCAAGTCCACTTTGACATACGTTGTCCTTCAAATATGTCCTGTCCTTTCTAATTTCCTCTCTTCTGAACATTTTTTGCCTTTGTCTTCAAAGCTTCTCTAGTCTTGTTGCATCAAGCATTTGGTTACATTCGTGTTCCCATTTACCTCTCAAGTGTCTCTCAAGCAGATCCTGTCATTCGTATGTCCATAATGACACTGGTCGCATTACTGTTCTGTTATTTTTTTGCTCTTGTGGAATTCCTTTTCATGCTCAGATCATCAGATCTAATTTCCTTCTGAACACTTTGAGTTTTCCATGAGTCTTGTAATTCCATACTACCGTAATAATCCTACATGACTGTGCAGGTCAGATTGACAGTCTTGAGATTTATCTCTTCTGTAAACTCATTTCTATCTTGTCGTCTCGCAATGATATCCGTTCACCAGTTTCCAATGGTGTTCCCTAGGATTGTGGCCTGTAACCCTATAGTTTTCTCGCTTGCAAACTTTGAGCATCTGCAGACCGATTTGTATATCAACAATTCTTCCACTAGTGTTCCTCAGGGTTGTGTTCTGTAACTCTTCATGTTACTTGCTTGCAAACTTTAA
Organism: Macrobrachium nipponense; assembly: GCF_015104395.2. NCBI lineage: Eukaryota > Metazoa > Arthropoda > Malacostraca > Decapoda > Palaemonidae > Macrobrachium > Macrobrachium nipponense. Next base: position 46,004,947 of record NC_087221.1, read on the forward strand.
GCATCTGCAGACCGATTCGTGTATCAACAATTCTTCAAAACTGATGTTTCATTCTTCTAAAAACCTTTCTCCTCTCTAAGCACACCCATCCTGTCGAGAGGTTTTAGCTTTGTGTTCATGTTGTCTTTTTCTCCAGGTTCGGCTTTGAAGGAATTTTTCACAGGTGCTCTGAAGTCTGCTGAATTTCGGTATTTCCACAAATCTCCTTCCGCTCATGAGGCTTTCTGTTACTTCTCCCAATCCTTTAATCCGTTCAAGGATAATGAAATAAACTACAAACACCGGCCCCCACACCCACACAACCTTTACCCCCACTTTTTCTGTCAGTGTTTGAGTTGGCAAACTAAGGCATATATTTCTTGAAGAGATCAGGTAACGCAAAGGGCTAAAAATTTGCATTAATGCTTGGTTTCAAAGGAAGAGATTGCTTTACTTATCCTTATTGGCTACTTATTTATGGACCTTATCTATTTATGCCTGGACAATTGCCAGATTATTTGACATTCATCAATCAATTGAAATTCATTAGTCAACGTCCCTACAACTTATCTTAATAGAACTGAGTGTTAGCTGATACTTAAAAATTCCGATTTAGTCACAACAGGTGGCCAATTGTCACTCATCCATCAACATTTAATCAGCAATTAAGCGATTTTTATGCTCGTTGTCTTTTGCCTACTTGTCAATCTGTGGAATTTGATCTCTACTTCTTTTCAGTCCTACGACCCTCTCCATATTCTAGAGTTAAAAGGAATCACGATTAACCCTGGATCTCCAATTCACCCTAATTATCATGCAATTCGAGTCTCGTCCGATGACAGAATGGGACTGATTAAGCAGACGTAAAGCGTAAAAAATATACAAAAATCTCGTTGCTAACTGATTGCAACACCATAAGCGTGCAATATGGCAGACACGGGGCCTCTTTAATGAGGCTTCTGATAAGGAGGTGGTGGCGGCTCGGGCTTGCTTTTATGATCGTTAATGAAGTGTCGTTATCTGGAATAGGGTGGAAATGAGGAGGAGGACTGTGCGAGAATACCCGCGTCCCTCCCCACTCTCTCTCTCTCTCGTTCTGATGGCGTTTTGCCATATTCGTAAAGCCTTTAGCTTGGATAGCTATCTTTATTTACGTGTAATATAGATATAATATATACATATATATATATATATATACTAGATATATATTATATATATATATACATATATATATATATATATATACATATATATATTATTATATATATATATATATATATGTATATATATATATATATATATATATATATATATAATATATATAGTTATATAATATATATATATATATATATATATATATATATATAAGATTTCATAGTTAACATATCAGTTTTTGAAATGTATTTAAGATTCACTGACTATCATTTCGCTGGCGATACAGTTACTCCTCTCTCTCTCTCTCAAAATCTCTCTCTCTTCTCTCTCTCTCTCTCTCTCTCTCTCTCTCTCTCTCTCTCTCTCTCTGTGTGCGTGTGTATGTGTGTGTGGCATGAAGGATGCAGTTGTTAAACAAGTCACTAATTTTATGGCTTTGCAAGCTCAACTGAAACTGCCTAAAAGTCCACTGAACACAGTGTATATATATTTAGTATATATATATATATATATATATATATATATATATATATATTATATATATATATACATAATTATACATATATATATATATATATATATATATATATATATATAATATATATATATATATATATACTAAAACTGCATACATTAATGCCAGCCACCGGCACAGCACGTGCAATGTCCATAGGCAAAAAAAAGAAGAAAGCACAAGATTTTCTATCCATTTTGGGTCGAGGTTAATATCTAAATCGATTTGTTTTTTTTTTTTTTTTCTTGGATCCTGACATGATATGTCATGGACGTCTAGGAGACCTCTGATGGATAATAAGACCATTAATCTTGCTGAGTAACAAACCACCCATCACAAAATGGATGAGTGGAAATCAAAGATTTTTATTTTTTCTTTTCATGGTAAAACTGATTTTGTTCGCAAAGCATCGCATTCTCCGCAGGGTTGATGGATTAAGTCCAGAAATTTCAAATTTACACACACACACACACAATATATATAATATGTATTATATATAATATTATAATATATATTATATATAATAATTTATATATTATATATTATATATATATTATCTAATATATATATATATGATGTATATATATAATATTTATATATATATATTGTATATATATAGTAGCAATTATATTTTATTATTATATTAAACCTATAATATATATCTGTATGGTATATTACTATAATATATATATATATATATATATATATATATATATATATTTAGATAGTATAGAATAATTATATTGATATATATACTAATATATATAATCATAAATTAAAAGTAATCTATATTTTTTTAATTTATGTTTATACTAGACGTAAATGAATATTATATCTTAAATAATTAATATAGAAAATCTCAATAAATAATTAATTATATAGATATAAATCTAATTAAGATAGATTATAACGATAATTTATATAGATAATATATTAATTATAGAGTTATATAGAGAATAGAGATAGAGATATAGATATATAGATATGACCTGTATATATACATATAATATATACCATACATATATACATACCATATACATACATATATATACATATTATATTTATATATTATATATATAAACATATAATATATATATATTACATATATATATACATATAGATACATATATATATACATATTTATATAACGTATATATATATATATATAGATATATATATATATTATATACTATATAACCATATATTACATATATATATAAATATATATATATTTATATAAATATATATATATATATCCATATACAAATATATTATATATATATATATATATATGATACACTATGCATATATATATATATATTATATATATATATATATATATATGCATATATATATATAAAACATCTATTATTACATATATATATACATATTTATATATATATATATATATATATATATATATATCTATATTCATATATATACTATATATCTACATATATATATATATATATATATATATATATATATATACATATATATACATATATATATATACATATGCATATATATATATAGATATATATATATATATATATGCA
>NC_087221.1:46013153-46018153 GCF_015104395.2 Macrobrachium nipponense
AACTGTGACAAAATACATAGACCTAGTAGAATCAGTGCCTGCTTTACAAGGCTTTGGAACGAATTTAAAGTTTTATAATATGCTCCAGTTTTTATAACATGCACCGAATTCAGTATTTAATTTTGACATTCTATACCGCACACAAAAGTATATATTACTATCCAAATTTTGCAGAATAAATCTCAATTTTTCAAGGTAAATTGGCACGTTTACACGAGATGAAGATTGCCTATCAAATGACTTAATCAAAATTAAATATTAGATCCTGTAAGTTTACGAATATGAATTCTTGAGTAATCCGACCTTCAACTTCCCGGCCGAGTAGCTTCTGACATTCTAGTCGGTTCATGGATTCACAAAAATATTCAATATATAAATATCCGGTTTCTTGTGGTATATATAAACCCTGCAGTATGTACGTACATCGTGTTCGGTCCTAGTACAGATATTACCAAGAAAAATTAAGTCTGCCTCGTACTATACAAAAGTCCACGATTTTGTTTCCTAAAATTGATATACCTCTCAATATTAAAACTTAGGTTTTTTTTTTTAATACAAAAACCCCTACCTAAACTGAACAGTGATTTGTTAACGACTTTTAACCTATCTTCAATTTATCTACCCGATGTCAAACTGTTTAGGTGTACGTAAAACCCCATGCAATTACCTCTGTCCAGTTGGAAATTTTATTAGAATTTAGGCCAAAATTTAAGCAACGGGGCCTATGAGGCCATTCAGCCCTGAATGGTTAACTGGCAGTAAGATGGTTTGAAAGATTAAACTGGAGGAAAACCACGCAGCTACATGAAATTAGTTATAGAGAGAGAGAGATAGAGAGAGAGAGATAGAGAGAGAGAGAGAGTGTGTGTGTGTGTTTAGAAGAGAATATAACCCGTAGAAAGCTTTTATTACCTAGAAAAAGATTCATTTTCGAGGGTGTTGAGGTTAAGATAATTATGATTCTCTCTCACTTGTTCATACTATTCAAGTCAAAACTTATATAGCTCGTTAATTTTTTTCAGAGCAACTAGCATGTAGAATAGGCTTTAAAATTAAAGGCGTTATTTCCGAACCAAACTCCTCAAGGATGAATCATAATAAGGAAATAAACGCCCCTTTTACTGTACGTATTTACAGGTGAATGATACCTAGAGTATCAAACTCATGGTCGAATGCTCTTTCCGTAGTTATAGAAACTCTTTCTGGTGACATTTGTCTTTACCTTTAAGAGTAAGGATTTAACTTTCTAGTGTCTTCACTATTTCTGGCGACATTTTGTCTTTACCGTTTATAGTCTCAAAGGATTGAACTTTTTCCAGTTTTCGTGATCTATCCGACATTTTGAATGTGGTCAAATGCTCTTTAGTTATTAGAGACTAACCAGTATCTTTCTGGCAACATTTGTCTACCATTAGGAGTCTAAGGATTTAACTCTCTCGTGTCTTGAGTTTGTTTCTGGTGTCATTTTGTCTTTATTTATGGAGACAAGATTCAAACTTCTTCCAGTTTTCGTGATCTATCAGACATTTTTAATGTGGTCGAATACTTAATTACAGAAACTAATGCTCTTCAGTTATAGAAACTAGTCAGTTTCTTTCTGGTGACATTGTCTACCACTTCTTTTCGAACCATCAAATAGTCTCAAAGAATCTAAAACACCATTTGCTTATTGGTATTTAACCATAAGTTTAATAAAAATGGACTAACATAAAAAAAATTTATTGCAATGTATAATAATTGTCTCCGGAGTAACATAGGATGTGACCAAAGGAGTAAAAATATAGATTTAAACTTTTCCATCAGACAATTTTGACCTTAATTGTAATTTGCAAAAAAGTACTGCTCGATGCACTAACAAGAGTAGCGAATGAGTAACAACATCCACACTAGGAGGTGGGGGAGATATTAAACACCAAGAGGTAATTTAAAAATTATATTTAATTGAAGGGAAGAAATTACATGCGCACCACTAAATACTATTTGTGCCAAATAACTAAAGACAGCTTAGAAGTAACAATACGGAACAACGTAAACATTCAAGTACATATGTAACACCAAACTCCTTTCTCACCTAATTAAAACACAAAGGATGAGCATAAGCAAGGATCGCAGGAGTATTTAACAAGAAGCTTGTTCGAGTTATGTTAAAACTACCCTAGGAAAATCCTATCAAGCAGAGACGCTGCGGCAGGTATCTCAATACCAAAATCAATTTAAGCTTACAAGAAAACCCAGTAAAAGAGTTATTAACTTATGGTAAGAGTAAAAGCAAGTAACAGGTCTTGAATAAGTATTGTATGCATTGTGCTACGTAGCTATTCTAATGAACATCTTACGAAGCTGAGAGGCTGCGGTGGATATGTAAAGTAATTTTAATACAAAACTTAATGGAAGATAAAAAAGGTTTAACTTAACCGAACTGAAACTTCCTACTTAACAGACCACCCACTTAAATAATCCTCCGACTAGAGCAGTTAACTAAATTTTCTTCAAGGTAAATAGGTCTTGGACCAAAAGCACTAAGGAAATAAGCACAATCGGCTGGTATAGCAATGTACAAAGTTAAAAAGGGGAAGAAACTTTATTATATTTCGACCAACTAGAGACTCCGTATAACAAACTGTTTGCGGCCTTTAAGATTCTCACGACAACACAATATGCCAAGGAGCGGGGGCTTTATATACCGGGCTGTCTAGTATGGCCATATAGCTCAACCTTCCGACTTTGAATTAATTTTCCTGAACGGTGGTTAGTTTGCTTGAACCGGTCGCTGGAATGAAGTCAGTCAGCTTAAAAGTATTTGTATAGGTTTATCCACTGGATACACACACACCACTGCTGATCATTGGTCTATTGTACTGAAGTGAAAATATAGGTTTGCTTATTGTATGATTGGATTGGCATAAATGTCACTAAAGTTTTAAATTGGCAGTTTACTTCCACTTAAAGGAAGCTAATCTACGATTAAATTGGGAACTCAAGTACGTTAATTTGAGCTATAAACAAATTTAAAATGAAGTTGTTTCCAAAACGCCCAACAGTTTCGTTCAATTCGATAAGATATGTTTAATAACAAAAAAACCAACAATTTTATACTACCCAAAACCATTTTTAGGAGCAAACTCCCTTAAATTTCCACAAATACACAAATACAAATATAAAGTTAAAATTTAATCTTTAATTTCTACAAATAGAAATGCCAAGTTAAAGCTAAAAGACTGTTTACCTTTGGAAATTAATATCCTAACTACGATAAACTAATTAAAATTAAATTAAAAGTCTCAAAAATAGAACTACGTAAACTAATGTATACATCTTTAATTAAAAATTAAATGGTTATGTGAAAAGTTCTTTTAATAAAAACTAAAGTACTCAAAGATGTTAAAAACTAAAAACAAAGACTAAAGGAAATTAAAAGTAATGTAGGTATTACTTTACTTTTTAAAAGTTTAAAAAAAATATTAATCTGAAGGAATTTTAACTACGAATAACTGATGAAAAAAACCATTAAAGAAAAACACTTCTTTAACAAGTGAGTGTAAGCTTTTCTTTACCCTTTAAACTTTTACACAAACATTATTAAACTTTTACACAAACATTATTAAACTTAAGAAAAGTTAAACTAAAAAACTGGTGCACTTAACACCTGAAAGGATCACCACCCGAATGAAAATATTTTAATAGTAGTTTCTTTCCCATGCCATCCCCACCTCCCATAACACCCTGTGCCATAGGTCCGAAGACCTATGGGACAGGGCGGGATGGGAAGCCCTTCGCCCCTGTAGGGCGTGGAGGTAAGTTTTTGAAAGTCAAACATTTGAAATAAAGGCATAAAAGTATGCCTATTGACAAACCATTGCCTTAAGAGAAGTATGGCTATTTAAACTATACCCTTTAAAGAGAAAAGAGCAACAAACCATTGCCTAGATCAGTAGAGAAAATATGCCTATTGCAACTAACCAACTGCCTTAAGTAACCAGACCGGTAATTATTTATGATTTAGGGAAAAACTTTGTCACGACATTGAAGTTCTCACAAATATCAAATAATTTTTTAACTGAAAATTTAGATTTGCTCGTTGTATTACTGGCATGAAGTCACATAATCACGTTAAATCTAGAAGAATTAAAAATTTAATCCGGAAAAAACTAAGCCTAAAAATATTAAACAGTTCCGTGATAAAACACTTTTTGCAAAGGCTGGGAGTCCCTCCAAAGTTCCACGTAGACCAATACTTCAATTCCACGTAGACCAATGTTCCATCAGCACAGAACTCCCACATTCCTCCACATTAGCCACGAACCGCCTGCAAATTCGAAATTCAGCAGGAAATAGTCAGCAACGTCGACAGGAAGCTGAGAATCTTCAGCAAACCACCAGTCTCCGATATTTCGATATACGCGAAACGAAAGCTGGGTACTTAAAGAGCTGCTGTGCTTTCGGATTAACCTACTTGAAACTGGACGTGGAGTAACGACTCATTGTTATGTTTAAGGGACAATTTTGCAAGAACTGTTGAGGCTTTTTTGACGCGAATATCGCCTTTTTATTTATTTGTTTATTTGTTTGTTTTTCAGAAACTCGGCTTCTGGGTATCATCGCCGAAAATTTTTATAGATTTTCTCGTACTGAAGAAGGATAATTCTTCGGTGTGTTGTGTAAATTGTCACGCTGTAAAAAAAATGGGATATTTTGCTCAGGCTAACATTTTTAAGAATATATATTATAAAAAAAGTAATGTCTGACAATATATATATATATATATGATATATATATATATATATATATATATATATATATATATATATATATATATGTGACTGATACAAAAATTTATCGAAAGCCTCCCCAAACCAGGTTGGTCGCATATACAGGTAACTGTATTGCACTACCTGACCGCATATTGCACACATTATGAATCATCAATAACTTCTCTTTGGAACTGCTCTTAATAGGGTAAAAATATAAAGAGAATAAAACAGGGACTTTTGAAAAAAAAA
>NC_087221.1:46023153-46055653 GCF_015104395.2 Macrobrachium nipponense
TGCAAAAAGGAAAAGGGTTCCTATTTTACGTTCCTGCTTAATAAATGTTGATATTTTTGTGGTTTGGGTCCTGTAGCTATACATAAGATCTCTCTTCACTGTCAAACTGTATTGTGACAAATGCAACTGTATAGATCTCTGAACACTGTAACAATTTCTAACTACGCTAGATATTTCTGAACACTAAAATTTTCTAACCACGCTAGATATTTCTGAATACTGTGTAAACAAATTCAGAACATTCTGAGTATTTCTGAACACTATAAGTATTGCTGACCACTGTAAATAGTTCTGAACGCTGTAAGCATTTCTGAAATGGACAAGGCATTCCATTTTTTCTAGACACTTTTTGTAGAGAAAAAAAATCATGACAGTACGAAATTCACATCAGCTAAAATATACTTATTCTTTTTTCATTCAATTTTTTTTCAGATAAAGATAAAAGCCCCTGTAGCTTGAGGCCATTAAATATAATTTGCTTTAAGAGTCACAGAGTAAAAGATTAAAAAAAAAGCAAGAAATATCCAGAGGCACGACGTGTGTGATATGACCGCTCGGAGGAAAAAAGTAGGTTAATCATATTACCTCGCTGACGACTTCTTGCGAGGCGTCCGACTTGGGCAGTTCCATTTAATGGGATATGATTTACATCGAGAGAGAGAGAGAGAGAGAGAGAGAGAGAGAGAGAGAGAGAGAGAGAGAGAGAGACGGATATAAATGACATCGAACACTGAATAATATTCCATTCTCTTAGCTGTTCGTCTCCCCGAAAGAAACTCGGTCGCATTCATCTCGAGCGAAAGAGGTTATCATTGCTACCCGAGGAAATCATGATAACTGTTTTGCTGTGACCGTAAGAAACATTTTTGGCAAAAAAAAAAAAACACCACGAAAAAACTTTGGTTGTTTATATCTTTATTTAGTTTTTTTGCTCTTGCGAGAGTCAAGCAGAGGTGGTTTTCGTTTTAGTTAAGGGTTCGTTAAAAATCCTCTTAAATAAAATTCAATGATTTCGATGTCCTGTCTAAGAGAAAACCAGTTTTTTTTTTTAAAGAAGTTTCTAGTTTATTTGCTTTCTTTGTTTCTTTTGATGTCTCCGACGTAATGAAGATGAAAGAGTAAGCACAGTATATGTTGTATCTTCTACATTTACATGTTTTGATATCAAACGTAAAACGTAAGGATTCTCGTAGATGGGCATTTTGAAAGTTTACAATATTCTTACAGTTATAAACCAACAACACCCAGCATCTTCCCACTTGGTCCCACGTATGTTTCATTTCATTTCTCGGTGAATTTCTAATTAATAAGTTGGATATTATTGAAACAAGGTAGCATTATGATCGTCCATCAGTTCGTACATTTTTCTGTCGTATTCAGCTATCAAATATAACAGCTGACTTGTAAAGGCGCATAAAACGAAAATTAGAAGCCGACATTTGGATGAACAAGCTATATCTAAACCCCGTAGAGGGGTAGTGCTGTCAGTGCACCTCATATATATATATATATATATATAATATATATATATATATATATATATATATATATATATATATATATTATATAGATATATATATATATAGAGGTGCACTGACAGCACTACCCCTCTATATTATATATATATAGATATATATATATAGATATATATATATATATATAAAAATATATATATATATTTATATATAATATATAAAATATATATATATATATATATATATATATGTATATTATATTATATTATTTTAATTATTATATTTTATATAATTATAATATTATAATATATATATATATATATATATATATATATATAATATATATATATATACATATATATATTATTTTATATATATATTATTTATATAATATATTAAATATATAATATATAATATATATATATAATATAATATATATAATATATATTATATATATATTATCATATATATGAGGCGTAGCCTCATCTGTGAGGCTTAGTTTCGAAGACTGCTAAAGACATACTGGATCAAAGCCATAAATTAAGCATTATCTCGTAATGCTCGTGGTTGTTCGATGAGGGCGCGGAAGCTAAAAAAGCACAACGAATCGACATATTATTCATCTCAGAAATGGCGACAGTCAGAAAGTTAGGGGATACGTAATAAAATCTCACCTATAGACAGCCGGAACGAGTTGCTGACTAAACTTATAATACCCTCAGTCCTGTCGAACGCGGAAAGCACTTACGTACATTCGGGCAGGAGTGGTGTCTCACATTTGGGTGTATAAATACAACTCGCGGGGGAGATAAGTCAAGCCGTAAATCCGGCTTGAGTTAAGGTTAACAGCGTCCTAAAACCTCACCCTGGAAAATAAGGGTAAAAACAAGTGGAAAGGAACTTGAGATTGGAAACCTTCCATAGTTGACGAGCGAGCGAGCGAGCGTACTTACCCAGAGAGATGAGTGCCTGGTAAATGAGTAGAAATAATTATAATGCTTTAGTATTCTTTTTGGTAAATTATCGAGATGTGGCACTCCAAGGGCACTGAAGGATGACCACTGTCATCCGTAACATTATCCTGAAATTAGTCAACATATGTGGCATGGTGTAAACACTCCTCGTGATGGATAATACTTCGAAATTGCCTACATTGGTCATTTAACTTTGAAGATGAGAGAGAGAGAGAGAGAGAGAGAGAGAGAGAGAGGCTAACAGTATTCGAAAGTCTTGCCAACACAGAATTTTAAAAAATGTCCTCCGTGAAGAGAGAGAGAGAGAGAGAGAGAGAGAGAGAAGGAGAGCGGAGGGAGATAGAGAGAGGAGGAGGGGGCGAAAGTAGAGAGAGTGAAACATTGAGGGAGACAGGAGAGATGGGAGAGAGAGAGAGAGAGAGCATTATGGTCATGGGAAAATTTTCTTTGAATTTTATGTTGTTTACCCTTTAATATGGAGGAGAATTCATGGACATAAAAAGGACTCAAGGACTTTTTAAAGGACTTTATAAATCGGTAAAGGGATCAGATCTGACCTTGAACACAGATCATCTTGCTGTTACGTAACTGATGAAGATAGCCCCTCCAGTGAGTAGAAAAACTAGTAATAAATAAAAAAAGAGCTTGTTGTTGTTGTATTTTGATGTGGTCTTTTGTTATCTTATCTTACTGCCAAATCCAATGTAGTTGTATATTCATCATTGTCCTCTCTCTCTCTCTCTCTCTCTCTCTCTCTCTCTCTCTCTCTCTCTCTCTCTCTCTCTAACTCGTTTCTCTTAGCTCACGAAATCCCACATGACTTTACTCATCTCTAGAATCTAGATCAATGAACTTTTGCCAAAAACACATTTTAGGGTCATGGCATGCTCTTAGATATATTGATGTTTTTAGAGCGAAGGGCATCTTGTTAGGCAAAGACTAGCTACAATTTAGGCTGAGATATCCGCCTTCATCATTAATAGGCCCAGTCTTCCTGATATTAATCGTATACTCGATGTTATAATCCTCAGTACGAAGATTCACTATTGCTGACTTAGGGTCTTAGGTATAACTGTACATATATGTACAATGGGAATAATCTTGTCAGGCGAAGACTAGCTGGAATTTAGGCTAAGCTGTCCACCATCCTTATCTGTGGGCCTGTAAGTCTCAACATAAGAAGGAAAAGTAAATTCACAATAGTATGTCTGCTTGATTTTGTTATTTGAAATATAATCAAACAGACATACTATTGTGGATTTATACGTTTCCATTTTATTGACTCGTGTGATTATGAGTTTTCTTTGAAATTTTCTCGACGCAAAGATAGTATACATCATTTCTGCTAACGTGTCTGTGAGTGCTGCAACGCGATTTACATTCGACGCAGCCTTTGAAATGAGTTTTACTTTTGTACTTCGGGAACGAAACAACTTTCCGGGTTGCTTTTTTTCTCTCTCTCTCCCCTCGAAAGAGATGATATCGAGGCGGGGTTCATGCGCTCTCCATAACGAAATAACCACCAGCAATAAGAAGGAGGTACTATAAATGAGTGTTTGCGGGGCTTTCTGGACAATCCGTGAGGTGTGAAATAGCATTTTATCTCCCCCCCCCCCCCCCCCCCCCCCCACCGCCCCCCCCCACACACACAGCAAACACAGACAAATCGCCTCCTACGCTATTTTTCATCCTTCGGAAGAGATTAAGATAAGCGTTCGTAAGACAGACGAATTTCGCGTGCGCGCGCACAGACACAGACACCTTTATCAACGACCGTCGTTTAAAAACATTACAAGTGAGTAATGGCGCCCAGTGGACGCGAGATACGATAGCTGATGATAATGGGTTTAAAGTAATGGGTAAAGTAATGGTTTAATCCGCCAGGAGCCTCCCAACCATGACAGAAGAAAAGAAGAATATAATACGTCTTCGTCAGGTGGTTCAAGTTAGTTTACAAAAGGGAATTGGCTTCTTGTGATTCCCTGAGAATCTTTATAGGAGAAACTTGCCCCAGGTATGCTGAATATATAGCATTGATGTCCTGCTGTACTCTTGAAGCATCTAATGGAGACTAGTCACAAAACGAGGTTACTCCTGGAAGTGGTATGACTATATTTTCCATTGTATACGAAAGAGATAGAGAACTACCTTACCTTTTATGAAGAGAGAGAGAGAGAGAGAGAGAGAGAGAGAGAGAGAGAGAGAGTTGATCTTTTATTGTATAGTTTTCCTACTGTGGAGAGATAGAGAGAGAAACAACTTTATTATCCATTGTAAAGAAAAGAGATAGAGAACTAGCTTACCTTTCATGAAGAGAGAGAGAGAGAAGAGAGAGAGAGAGAGAGAGAGAGAGAGAGAGACTTGATCTTTTATTGCATAGTGGAGAGATAGAGAGAGAAACAACTTTATTATCCATTGTAAACGAAAGAGATAGAGAACTAGCTTGCCTTTTATGGAGAGAGAGAGAGAGAGAAGAGCGAGAGAGAGAACAGAGAGAGACGAGAGAGAGGAGAGATACTGATCTTTTATTGTCAGTGGAGAGATAGAGAGAGAAAGAACTTTATTATCCATTGTAGACGAAAGAGATAGAGAACTACCTTATCTTTTATGGAGAGAGAGAGGAGAGAGAGAGAGAGAGAGAGAGAGAGAGAGAGAGAGAGAGAGACTTATCTTTTATTGTATAGGAGAGAGATAGAGAGAAACAACTTTATTTTCCATTGTAGACGAAAGAGATACACAACTACCTTATCTTCTATGGAGAGAGAGAGAGAGAGAGAGAGAGAGAGAGAGAGAGAGAGAGAGAGAGAGAGAGAGAGAGAGTTAGATCCTCCTATGGGTGATCTAAAGGGTGATGTTGTCTGATCTGGACACTATAGTAAGCTGGTCTTCTTACCCTGGCGGGCGTTGTCCCAAAATCTCGATTTGGTCAGATGGTCAATATTGAAATGAATATGTTTTTCTGAATGATTCGACCAGTTTAACCGAACAGGACGAGAGGTGATTATTGACATACAACTTCTCTCTCTCTCTCTCTCTCTCTCCAAGGATATTGGCTGGTGTGCTGGTTATGTCGGTTCAGATATGGCTGATGATTTTATGATCTTTGTAGCTATAGTAATATCAAAGAAATTGTTTGTTTATCTGCATTGAATCATTGGTATGAGGTTTAATTATGATTTTATTATATATATATATATATATATATATAACTATATATATATATATATATATATATATATATTATACTATATATATATATTATATATATTATATATATAGATATATATATATATATATATATATATATATATATATATATTATATATATATAATAATCTATATATATATATATATTATAATAATATATATATATATATATATATATCTATTATTATCTATATATATATATATATATCTATCATATTATATATATATATTATATATATATATATATATATATATATATATATATATATATATATATATATATATATATATATATATATCTATATATATATATCTATCATATTATTATATATATATATATATTAATATATTATATATATATCATATATCTCTATATATATATATATATCTATATCTTATCTAGATATATAATATAGAATATATATATATAATATCTAAATACTAAATATATAATAATATATCTAGATATATAATCTAGATATATATATAGATATATATATATATCTAAGATGTGATATATAGGATAAAATATATATATATATATATATATATATATATATATATATATATATAATATATCTAGATATATATATATATATTCTATATATACATATATATATATAGATAATATATATATATATATATATATATATATATATATAGATACATATTAGCTATATATCAGGATATATATATAGATACATATATATATATATATATATATATATATATATATCTTATAGTATATACTATAGGGTATATATATATTATATATATATACATATATGATATAATAATATATATGGATATATCTATATATATATAGATATATCATATATATATATATATATATTATATATATATACATATATCTATAGATGTGTGTATATATATATATATATATATATATATATATATATATATATATATATATATATATATATATATATATATATGACTACTATTTATTTATAGGGCTTGCGAAAGGCATGTCTGGGCCACCCTTTAAATAGTATTGGAACCACTACTTGAATTATAGGGAACCCTAAATTTATAGGGCCTGTATATGTTCTAAGCATAGGAATTTAATATAGGGTCTATAGTATAGTCCCTATATTTTTATCTTAGCATACGACCGTCTGACTTAGGAGAGAAGCGGAATTATCCTAAGTGCCCACTAACATGCTCGTGAAAGCAAAATTCCTCGCGATACGTATAGGAGAGTTTTTTCTTGTTTTTTTAAATTTTTATTTTATATATGTATATATCTTATTGCTATACCTCGTACGACCTAAAACCTCCATTAAGATCTCTCTCTCTCTCTCTCTCTCTCTCTCTCTCTCTCTCTCTCTCTCTCTCTCTCTCTCGTAGAAGTTCATTCCACACCCAAAACATTTTCATTCCTTCGCTCGTTAATCACGCGGGCACTTCATCATCTTAACCGAACCTAACAAGTGATGACTGCCGCGTCATTTGTCGCTTTCAAAGAATCTTTGTATTATTAGAAATGATTAACTGTGTCTATCTGAGACCGATATAACTGATCGGGAGTCGCCGCTCGGTGGGAAGACAATGATCAAAGTCCTATCCAGCAACGGTTTCCAGGACGACTTTTGCCTGGAAAGCAAAAATGTTGATGGAGACAAATGAGGAGAAACGGTCGGCGCTAATTAAACTACAGGAGTGAGGGGTTTGGCTGCTGGTCTCTCTCTCTCTCTCTCTCTCTCTCTCTCTCTCTCTCTCTCTCTCTCTCTCTCTCTCTCTCTCCTGCAAGCCCTACATCGGCTCCCCGTTTTTATCGGATATTTTTGTTGTTCTCTTTTGGAAATGTAAACGAAGCCTCTCTCTCTCTCTCTCTCTCTCTCTCTCTGATCCTCATTTTTAGATTATCCATACCTGTTCGCAAATGGATGTTGACCCTTAATATATATATAGCATATATATTATATATATATAATATATATATCATAGATATATATATATATATGTGTGTGTGTGTGTGTGGTGTGTGTGTGTGTGTGTGTGTGTGTGTGTGTTAAAGCAATATTAAAAACACATATACATACATATAATATATATATATATATATGTATATATATATATATAATATGATATATATATATATATATATATATATATATATATATATATATATATATAATATATATATATATATATATATACTACACGTACACGCGTGTATGTATAGTATACGAAAAAGAAATCTTTTTGCAAATATTCCCTGTTTATGCAAAATTCTATCGCGCATGAAAGCAAACCGTACACTTATATCTCTTCTTTGCGTTTGCATGAGAAAAGTTGCTTAAAAATATTGTTTAAAAAGTGTAAACTTTGACGTAATAAATAAAGTAAGACCTTACCCAGTCTCTGTAACTATCAGGCGAGGTTGTTGACTAAAAAAAAAAATAATAAAAGGAATTTGGTTATGATAAATGAATAGTCTTTTATATTTTTTTAAAATAGCGTAAAGAAGAGTTAACGACTGGATCCTGCTAAGAAGTGCCTTTTCCTAAGCGCTCCGCAGGTGGTCCACAGCGGAGGCGTTTTAATTAATAATTCCTCGTCAGCGTTGTTTGTAAACAAATTATGGATCCATTATGAAAAAAGGCACGGTCGTGTATGGAGAGTGAAAGCGGGGTTTGTGGGGTTGGGGGGGGCGGTAGAAGGGATGAGTTGGAGTTTGTAGATGATGTCTCTAGCTGTAAAATCCAGCCATTAACTGATACCGGCAGCGAGTTGGCTGGCTGGAGGGATGACTTATCTGAAATTAAAATCACTTAAAGAGCACCAAAAATGCAATTATTCGCTTTGCAGGATTTCCGCGCGACGGACAAAGCAAGTCTCTGTTATTGTGGATTAGGCCGGGTATCTAAATGCGATTGGTGGGTTTTGGGAGGGGCGGGCCTTAAATAAATCTATGGGTGGCCAGAAGGCTTCTTGTTTGATAGCCAAAAAGGCGGGGGAGTCTGGTGGGGTGAGTTTCCGGTTATTCATGGCAATCGTACAAAGAGTTCACGGGAAGGTTCGCATGGGAGCCGTTTAGAAGGCATATCCCGTCTACTACCGCCACAACTACTACTACTACTACTTTGCCTGTCTTCATCATTGCCTCGCAGGGGCTGGACAGACCTTCATTAGCGTGGCTTTCATCTGATGTTCATAATTACTCTCTACTACCTCGTTAGTGCCAATGATCATATCTTCCGCATTAGTATCCTGCCCGGTGCCAATATTAAACGCGTAACTTCAAACTCTTAAAAAAAAAAAAAACTAAAAAAAAAAAACTAAAAAAAAAAACACTAAACGAACGCGAAGGTCATTGATTAAGTTTTTCCTATTCTAACGAAAATTGTTTCGTCGTCCTTTTTTAATACCGGTCGCCTAACTATGTTTGAGACTCCAATTAGAGCTGAACAAATGAAGGAAAAGAAGATTTTCCAAAACGCCGCCGCCTCTCTCACCCCCCCCCCCCCCCCCCCACCCCCCCCCCGCCCCAGCGCGTCCTCTCCGGCTAAGTCAAATTAATCGAGCCCCTTCTCTCCCTCCGCTTCAATTAGTCGTGCGTGGGCAGGGTCGAAATAACAGAAATCTTGAGAGCCCTCCGCCGTTAAATGAAAGCCATCACATGCCCGTAGTTCGAATTAGATTCAGTTACGACGTTATAACCATGTCATTGCTTGCGGGTTAACCAAAAAAAAAAAAAAAAAAAAAAACGAATCGAGTCTCATTTTCCTAAATCTCCAGAGAGAGAGAGAGAGAGAGAGAGAGAGAGAGAGAGAGAGAGAGAGAGAGAGAGAGACTACCTTTTCCCTCTTGGTCTCTCTCTCTCCTCCGCGACCGTCGCCGGTTATAATAATTAAGACAATCGCATGACATTCTAATCTGTGCTTGCTTGCAAATGTCCCTGTATTAATCTGTTTTTGCGTCGGTGGTGGCGGCTGGTGGTGGTGGTGCTTTCTGCTTGCTCCTGTCGCTGCTTGCTGTGGCTACTTGCTGTGGCTGCTTGCTGTGCTTGCTGCTGCTTGCTGCTGCTGCTGCTGCTGCTTGCTGCTGCTGCTGCTTGCTGCTGCTGCTGCTCTCATTTCAAGCTCCACCATAATAATGACATGATGACATTTGGCACGGTGTGACTAAAGAACTCGCTTTCAATTATAGCTCCCTGGAAGCAAGTCATCTCTTTCTGTTTTTTATTTATTTTTTTCTAACTCCCTTTTTTCTCTTTCTTTTTTTTCTTTTTGTTCCTTCCATCCTCCGCTCTAAGTAAGTTTGTCGCTTGCTTGCTTGCTTGGCTGTCGCTCTTTTTGTCCGTGCGTTGGTTCGCTGTTTTTCTGTCTGCCAGCTTTCAGAGGATCAGAAGTGAGCTATATGGTGCATATGATGCTGTGGAAGTTTTCCCCAAAGATGGTTTCATCCTCTGTTCAAAAGTCGATGGATTAATTCCTCAGTGACTGATATTTTTCGTGGCTCCCAATTGGAACTAGATTATGAAATTTTAGGCCAAAGGCCAAACGCTGTGACGTAGGAGAGAGACAGAGCTAAATTATACGAAGGTTGGAAGGATTAGTGAGGTAAAGTTTGAGAATGCATGTGGTAGTTACGGGTGAGGAACTAAGGGGGCCAAACCAAAGGCTCGAAAAATGAAGGCACCAGGAGCTGATCTGATGTGGGTTACGAGTGAGAAATTGTGGTACGGAGGTGAAAGTGTGATATCGCCTGGTCGATGTATATTTCTGGATGAGGGAAAGTTTTAAAAGGATTGAGTGGGAGGAATAAATACGATGAAGGAGGCTTAGTATGCCATGCAAGGTGGGCAGCAGGATTTTGATTGCGAAGGTATGAGACAGGTGGTATAATATGTGATAAATGGGGGAAAAGGAATATATAGGTTTAGATGGGAAGAATGTGTGTGGCTCAAGTGTTTTCATGAAACTGTTATATGAGGGGTGTGCAATTTAAGAGGAAAAGCCTGCTTGTAATGTATATGGATCTAAAGAAAGTTCGTTACTAAACTGATACAGAGGCAGTGTGCTGGATGACAGAATTTGTATAGTAAAGAAAGTCAAGAGCTTTCATGACGGAGAGGAGGAATTTCCACGGTCTTGAGTGACTGGTTTGGTGAGCTTTTTGATTAGTTTTATGAAGCAGTTTTTTTGGGGCGTTTCCTGCACAGAGGCTTCATTCACGTTTCGGCAGTTCATTGTGATGAATAATTTTCATGTGGGATTCGCATTGGCAGAAGATCAGTACCAAGCGCTTTCCCGTGAATAAACACGGGAAAGTGCATGGTACTGATTATAAATATGTAAACAAATTCTTCTGTTAAAACAGGATACGTCTCAAGTATAAAAGGCCCATTACAATACTGGCTTAAAGCTAAGGACTATATTTCGGTGGACTAACTTCCACCCTTATCAAGTAGTGAATGACAGAAAGAGTATACTATATTTCTCTAATGTAACTCCTGTCATTCACTACTTGATAACGGTGGAAGGTAGTCCACCGAAATATAGCCCTCAGCTTTAAACCAGAGCGTTTTAATGGACCTTTTATACTTGAGATGTATCCTGTTTTAATAGAAGAATTTATTTACTAATGTCGATATTATATGTATAATGTTTTTTTACATAAGTATTTATAAATATGTGCATACATATACATATACATTTAATGAATAGTCCTTAGCTTTAAGCCAGAGTGTTTTAATGGGCCTTTTTATACGCGAGACGTAGCCTGTTTTAACAGAAGCATTTATTTAAATATGTAAATATTATATATATAATAGTTTTTATATAAGTATTAATAAATACGTGTACGCATATACATATACATCTAATAAACATGCACGCTCTTACAAATAAAAAAAAACAGTACCACGCACGCTCTTACAAATAAATAAAAAAAAACAGTACTGCATCTGATCCGCGACTCGCATCATCAAGAACAGATTATGCGGCTGAGATAGTGACTCAGCGCGTATTCTCAGGAAACTGATCCGTATGACAGGTTACACCTCTCTCTACTTTTTAGCTACGAGAGAACTCGTTAGAAAAACGTCCCTCAGTTCGGCTGACATTTGTTGCTTGGTCATCCTAAAGTACTTCGGGTATATATATACTTCGGGGAACGTTCTCCCGTTGGCCCCAAGTGACCGCGGGTAGTTGATGGAAGACAAAAACAAGAAACGAAAGAAGGGGGGAAGGAAAATAACAGTAGCGAAAGATGAAGGTTGATGGGGAACATAACGAACAAAAGCTATTTAATTTTAGACTTTTTTTTTCTTTTATTTCAGCAGCCTCTGGTTTTTTATTTTTTATTTTTGTTGACGTCTATCAACAGAGGCTATGAATGTGATTATTATTTATTTGGTGTAAGAAACCAAAAGAATATGTGCTAATAAAAGTAGTCTTTAAAAATGAATGAAATTATGCCAAGATATGGGGAAAAAATTTGATCGATAATAAAATTCAAGACTGTGCAGACTGTGTTGAAAAATAAATAAAATCATGTCAATATGTGAATTGTTATTAATGGTTGTCATGATAATCGGTCAGATCATTACGTCAAAGTCGTAAATGTACGAAAAGAAGTTTGTAGAGAAAAATTGGCACATTAATAGCTTGGCGATATGTCTATTGTTACACTGATTAAATGCCTGGGATGGTCTTGAATATCTTTGTTCTGTTCTCGCTAACCTTTGAATAGTTCATTGAACGTTACTCTCGATTATCCTGCCAATAATGACTCGCGTCTTCCAAGTGGAAAAGGTGAAAGGACCTCGAATCGAAATTGTGAAACACTGACGTCGTCAAGAGAGAAATTCATTGACAGAAAGCAAAACTGCTGGAGACAGCGAAAGGACTGTTAGGCGAGAAGAAATATATAAATATATATATTTAACATTTTCCCCATTCACTCTTTCAATCCATTTCTCTCTCAGCATCCTACACCTTACAGTAGCCTGTCAGGTACAAATAGGCATTTATGCGCTTGAATGGCAGGTACTCGTACATACAGGTCAGCGCAAGAAAACGGGAACCCCAATTTCGGACTCTTTTGGTCTGCTTGCGAAAGGTCAGGCTATATCGATTATTATTAATCTTTTTCCAGCCGGGAGGATTCAGAAACCCCAGCTGCTTCGAGTCTATAAATTTCATATGAAAACTCGCCTTTTGATAATGAATCGATCGTTCCCGAAGAGCTAGGGCATCAAACGGTAAAAGATTAACTTCAGAAACGTATTTTCTGACTGATGTGGACTGGGGATATTGAACTGCTGAATATAAATAAGAC
Source organism: Macrobrachium nipponense (assembly GCF_015104395.2). Classification (NCBI taxonomy): domain Eukaryota; kingdom Metazoa; phylum Arthropoda; class Malacostraca; order Decapoda; family Palaemonidae; genus Macrobrachium; species Macrobrachium nipponense. The sequence goes on from NC_087221.1 coordinate 46,036,121, forward strand.
TGCTTCGCTCTCTAGTTCGTATATCGACCAGGAAAGTAATTCACAAAAATACGTCAGTCATTCGATTACAAAATTATATAATTCTCTTGGGAAAATTAACAAAAGTTACAGTCAACCTTTGCGTGAAGACTGGAACTAGAATGTTTTTAACATTTAAATCTTGAAAACAACTTGGCATCGATATATTTCCCCAAAAGGGTAATTGATATGATATAGTTCATTCGAAATATGTACATTCTAATTTCAGAAGGCTTTACAGAATCTACCCTTATTTATATTTTTCTGTTTTGATGCTGGAAGTAGTTTCAGTGCCAAAGTTTGTCGATCAAGACCAAAAACACCTGAGGTATATTCCTCAAGGAATCATGCAGAGATGCAATGATGAAAAATCCATGAATTACCTTTAGGGAAAATAATGAAGGTAACTAAAAATGAGTATCATTGCCATTATAAAAGTATTTCATGTAGTTATGGAATTTCAAAAATAGTCACCAAGCACCAGTAAACTCGACTTCCGGTACAGGATTCCTTCATATAAAATAATCACAAGCGAGGGACAGGTGCAGACAATACCAGAATATTGTACGGAATTCGTAGTAAAAACAATCTCGTAGAACAAACTAATGAACAGTTCAACTGAGATACGCAGTTGAATTACTTCGAAGGAAAAGCTGAACTGTTCATCTGCCAGGTTGACGCAGTACTTAAGGACTCTGTAGTACTCTGAGACCCGCAGCAGTTGCTTGCTCGTTTCGAGCAGTTGGTTGGTTCTCCACGCCAGATATAAATGCACAAGCACACATACACACGTACACACACACCTCACATTCGGTCTTATCTCCTTGAAGAGGCTTCAGCTCAAGCTTCATAGAGGGAGTCCTGAGTAATCCTGATAGACGCTAATGGTCTAAATTGGTGCAAGACCCGATTCCAAATGGTTTTGATAGAGGCGAAGAACGCAATGCGCTATCGTTACCATCACTTGGGGTTTTGGGGGGCGGGGGGGGGGGATACGGGGAGAGGGGGGGGTTGATTTATTGTGACATAATCTCAGATGATATGTATGTGATTGCCATCGTACAGTGAAAAGAGGACGTTTTAGTTCTGAGATAATCAACTTGTTTTTAAAAAGATTGCGTTATTTATCTCTCTCTCTCTCTCTCTCTCGCTCTCTCTCTCTCTCTCTCTCTCTCTCTCTCTCTCTATCTCTTCCTCAATCTCTCTCTCTCTCTCTCTCTGATCTCTATAAATATCTAACATATATATATATATATATATATATATATATAATATATATTATGTATGTATATTCATACATGCATATATATATACATATGCTATATATATATATTTAGAGAGAGAGAGAGATTATTTTGATCAGTTGTCGCACGGGGATAGAAAAGAGGCCCAGGTGAAATTGGAATTTTCTTATTCGTTTTTTTAATTCATTAGACGGAAACTCCACTTTTCTATATCGATTTTGGGACAAAAAAAACATGAAGATAAAAGGTACAGCAGATACGGATAAAACCACGGAAGAACGTAGGTAAAAAAAAATGAAAAGGAGGGCAACTGTCAAGAACCGAGCTTTCGGATTTTGAAAGTGCAAAGTTACAGGTTACAGACATAAAAAGTTGAAAAATTATATGGGTTTACCTGTAAAGAACCGTGCTTTCGATTTTGAAAGTGGAAAGTTGCGAACCTATAGAATATATAATTAGTTTAATTGCAAAGAACCGTGCTTTCGATTTTTGAAAGTGGAAAGTTACGAACCAATAAGAAATAAAATTAGTCTACCTGTAAAGGTAGACGCTTTCGATTTTTGAAAGTGGAAAGTTACGAACCTAAAAAAAAAAAAAAAAAAATGAATCTATCTGTAAAGGTATGTACTTTCGATTTTTGAATTAGTTTACCTGTAAAGATACGTGCTTTCGATATTTGAAAGTGGAAAGTTAAAGACTCCCCCAAAAATGAATAAATGAAAATAAAAATAACACCCGTCGAAAATATGAAAGATCAGATAAAGGCAGGAGGACCACTTACAACAACAGGCGAATCTTGAAGAAGAAGAATATCTTGATTATTCGACTAAGGGGTCCGGCTACTGTTGACCCCCACCTCTCCCATCCCCCCCCTCTCTCTCTCTTTCTCTTTTAACGACAAGCACTTTTCCGCGCAGGGCGTCAGTTTTATACCTGCGCTGAAAAGTCATCCATCATACTTTCCTGCAACTTCATGCAATACTTTACATTGCATATTGACCTGGGCGATGATGAGCGTGCTGGGCTAAACGCCTCAGAAATGGGCAGGAGTCACTCCCCAATCATACCCAGCGGGTGGTCCTTCAGCGCCCCTGGACCAGTGCCCGAGAAAACATTTTTGTTCGTTTTTTTTTTTTTTTTTTTTTTTTTTTTTTTTTTTTGTTTTTTTTTTTTTTTTTTTTTTTTTTTTTTTTTTTTGCATGGCTGAGAACCTACCCCCTTGGCCGGATGCCCGCTTGCAAATATGGCTTCGGCGCTAAAGGTGAAATGCAGGAGGAGGAAATTGCTACCTAGAATATATTCCCCAAACGGATTCCTATCCGAAGTCGTGGGGGAGGCTGAATTCGTACATAGCTGGATATCAAAACCTATTTTTTTTGTGCGGTAGCTAAAGTTTACATTTTAAACCTTTTCCTTGGCTATAGTGGTGTGTGCGAGTGTGTGTGTGTGTGTGTGTGTGTGTGTGTATTTGTGCGAATATTTCAATCAATGTCATGGAAGCAGAATTGGACGCAGATATGTCAAGCTCAGGGATGAAGATTAAAAAGACCAATTTTGGTTTAAGGTAAAGAAAATTACCTTTTAAACCTTTTTCTACTAAGTGAAGTGAATGTATGATATATAGATATATATATATATATATATATATATAATATATATATATATATATATATATATATATATAATATAGGCTGAGGAATGAAGATTACTTTTCCTAGGTTGTAGTGACGTAGATTTTCTCACTATTACTGCGTGCAGTATTGCTCAGCCCATGAGATTATCGAAGTATAATATGCCCCAAATGTTAATGCTAGTGTCGTTTAAAATATTTATGTTAAATAACTTATATTTATATTAAATATTTGTATGTTTTATATTAAATAGTTTATAGAATTTATATTAAACAATTTATATTTAGATTAAATCATTTGTATTTATATTAAATAATTTATATTAAATAATTTATTTATTTATATTAGATAATTGTCAGAGATGGATATGATGAGTTAAAAGCCTCATGTCTTCGCAAACTCATTCTGGCATTTGCTGTAACCACTTAAAAAAAAGTGCCTTGTTTTTTATCACCTACATTCTAAATCAAATTCATTTTTCTTATGGAAGGAACAAGTTACATAACTTTGATTTAAAAAAAACTTTGGTGTAAAAAAGCATGGGTATTTATTTTTATTTTCTTTTGGTCTAGGTATTTTTGGGGGGGATTTTTTGTCTTTGTCTATGTCATGCCAGGAGAAATGCCTGTGTTTACTGATATCCTTAATAATATTTCTATCTACTAACATAATTCAAAATGAAGAAAAGCCAACATGAATTCATCTACCTCTGGACAAACTCAATAAGAGGAAAGATCATTATCTTTAAAGGGACGTTCTCTTCTAACCCGTGGCACATCGTGCATTTTGCATGTGTAAATCAAAGCTGGTGAAGTCATAATCCAAATGGTTAATAGCGTTGACAACGGGTATCATCAAGCGGCATCCATCATTTCAATACCCCTCTCATGCCCATCTTTGCTTCGGGTGAAAGCAAAAAGGCTCTAATCTATGGGGCATCCCTCGAACTCTCATGAAAAGGGGCTACACTTCAACCCGCCAAGGTACATAAATGCCCCGTCGACACCTCCGCTCCCATAAGATGATGCCTAATCAGAGGCTATCGATCGTAATTAATTCGTGCCTAACGAGCATCCTACGGAGCAGGCCCGGAGCCCGTATAAAGGATCGGGTATAGTAGACTCCATCCTGCTCCGTTTCATCTCGCTCGCCATCTGCCCGTCGTGACAGTTAATCATCCGTCTATGGAAGGTGTAAAGCGCTTCCCTCACAGATCGGGCTTTAATGATTCTTTTTGCCTGATTTTAAGGGTATTAAATCTCTCTCTCTCTCTCTCTCTCTCTCTCTCTCTCTCTCTCTCTCTCTCTCTCTGTCTTTCAGAATTTCACCTGGGGCATCAATACTATCACTTGCTTGTATTAATATTGCACGAATATTATCTCCCATAATTTTAAGAGTATTAAATCTCTCTCTCTCTCTCTCTCTCTCTCTCTCTCTCTCTCTCTCTCTCTCTCTCTCTCTCTCTCTCTAGGTTTGGGATTGTCTGTCTTTCAGAATTTCACCTGGGGCATCAATACTATCACTTGCTCGTATTAATATTGCACGAATATTATCTCCCATAATTTCAAGAGTATTAAACCTCTCTCTCTCTCTCTCTCTCTCTCTCTCTCTCTCTCTCTCTCTCTCTCTCTCTCGTTGAGCTGTGGTTTTCCAGGTGCGTAACATTCATTCGAAGCACCACCAGACGTCCATTTTTGGTGCGACCGAGCTTATGAAGTGCCGAAATCACCGTTGAACTAGTTGATAGAGGATGATGAGTTGAGAAAAATATGACGCTTGTAATAACACATCATCGGCCGACATACAAGGGCCGCTTTCATAACTGGAGGCGATCGTCTCTGAGTGATCCCTGCTGCTGGCTACTTGTCACCGTATCTTCCAGCGAGATCGACGATCACACGCTCACTTAAGACAGATTACGGGAAATTGCAATCGGGGCAATGGGTGATGGAAGGTGTGAAAAAGGCAACGGTGGAGTGGCATTATTTTTTTTTATCAGTTGAATGAGTCCTTCAGGGGAATTAATGCCATCAGTTTCTTGTGGCTGGGGTTTTGTCTTCGGAGAGGAAGTCGAAAAAAATTTTTCATTCCTTTTCTTGCAAAGGTTTTTCTCTTCTTCTTTTACCAAGTTGCGAATTTGGTTTTGCTGAGTAATACAGTTGATCTATCAGGGCATCCGATAAGTTCTGCGTTTCACAGCCTCTGGTGGAAGTACCAGTACAAAAAAGTGTTCTATTTGCATCAAAATAAGACAGTTTTGTGACAAAGCCAAGCTCAGCCTTCAAAAGGTTGTAGACCCAAGTTTTAAGTTTATGGAAAACGGGGCTTCGAATATTTTTATATATATCTTAAAGGCAAAGATATGACAAAGTCATGCTTTGCTTTCAAAGGGTTACTGACCTAAGTTTTTAAAGTAAATTGTTTATTCTCTTTAGCAAAAAATGCGAATATTGTTATAGAATAGGTCTTAAAAGCTAACAGCTTGAAAAACGAAGCATTCACAGTCTCACAGTTCATGCATGAAAGTCCAACCTCTTGCCTCTTTATAGCACATCAGCTATTTACATTACGATTCTGAATATTAAGCACTTCTTCATTGCCTTTTTTTTGTAAGATTTTCTGTTTTTGAATAATGGAAATTACTGTTTTTTTTTTTTCAATACACAAGCGTTTCCTTTGTTATTTTGAATATTAAACACTTCTCCATGGACGTTTTTTTTGTAAGATTTTCTGTTTTTGAATAATGGAAATTACTTTGTTTTTTTCAATACACAAACGTTTCCTTTGTCATTTTGAATATTAAACACTTCTCCATGGACGTTTTATCGTAAGATTTTCTGTTTTTGAATAATGGAAATTACTCTTTGTTTTTACAGTACGTAAGCTTCTTTATTATCATTGTGAATTTTAAACACTTCTCCAGTGAAGGTTTGAGGAAGATTTTCTGTTTTTGAATAATGGCAATCACTATTTTACAGTACACAAGTGTTTCTTTTATCATTTTGAATATTAAACACCTCTCCAGTTAGGCTTTTTTTTTCGTGATATTCTTATTTTTGCATCATGAAAATTGCTGACCCATAAAAGCAGCCATATTCTCTTGGGCAAATGCTTTCTCGTTATTATGTTTTCCAGAGTCGTTATCTCGACTTATCCGAGGAGTATCGCATGCGAGGATAAACTGCTTTGAATTCGCGTGTTGTGACAAAAGTTCCCAAGAGATGATTTGTATAGAAGAAGATTGAGACTTCTTCTTCTTCTTCTTCTTCTTCTTCTTCTTCTCCTTCTTCTTCCCACGGTGCTTTGCGTGCGGCCCCCAAAGAATGCACGTTCCGGAACTCACTCACTATACGTGACCCTTATTCAAGAATGTGTAATCGAATTGGCTCTTTCCCCGCAATCTCCAGGCGCTAATCACGCATTCTGCCGCGCGCCGTGGCTGGACGACTTCGCCCTGTGCCATGCAAATGATTTAGCCAGTGCTTGCAAGGGTCGAATATATCTAGATTTAGGGATTTTCCTTGTCGTTTTGCTCCTAGTTCTGAACGGGAAGAAGAAGAAGAAGAAGAAGAGGAGGAGGAGGAGAGGAGGAGGAGGAGGAGGAGGAGGAGAGAGAGAGAGAGAGAGAGAGAGAGAGAGAGAGAGAGAGAGATTTTTGAAGAAGAGGAAGAAGAAGAAGAGAGAGATTTTGAAAAGAAGTCGAAGCGGAAGAGAGAGAGAGAGAGACCTTAACTTACCTTACAGACCTTACATCTTGTTCGGGTTGCCCCAGGTCCCTCAGTGTGAGGCACCTCTAATGTCTACCAGAGAGTTGCTAGTACATCTTCCGGTATATTTTGCATCTTCCAATCTTGGATGGTCTGGGATGCAGTTTAGATATTTGTCGAGCTTATTCTTAAACACATCTACGCTCACTCCTGATATATTCCTCAGATGAGCTGGCAACGCATTGAATAGACGCTGCATTATCGATGCTGGTGCGTAGTGGATTAATGTCCGTGTGCTTTCCTTATTTTTCTGGTATAGTTTTGCACTATTAATCTACCTCTGCTTGCTCTTTCTGATATTTTTAGTTCCATGATATTTTCTGCTATTCCTTCTATCTGTTTCCATGCCTGAATTATCATGTAGCGTTCTCTTCTCCTTTCTAGACTATATAATTTTAAGAATTGTAGTCTTTCCCAGTAGTCTAGGTCCTTAACTTCTTCTATTCTAGCTGTAAAGGACCTTTGTACACTCTCTATTTGTGCAATATCCTTTTGATAGTGTGGGTACCATATCATATTGCAATATTCAAGTGGACTACGAACATATGTTTTATAAAGCATAATCATGTGTTCAGCTTTTCTTGTTTTGAAGTGCCGTAACAACATTCCCATTTTTTTTGCTTTACATTTTGCCAACAGAGTTGCTATTTGATCATTGCATAACATGTTCCTATTCATCATCACACCAAGGTCTTTAACTGCTTCCTTATTTGTGATGGTCTCATTATTAGGTCCCTTATATGCATATAGCTTTCTTTCTCTGTCTCCATAATTTATTGATTCAAATTTATCAGAGTTAAATACCATCCTACTTACCTCTGCCCAATCATATACTTTGTTAAGGTCTCTTTGTAGAGCGTTCCTATCTCATCACAGTAATTTCTCTACTTATTCTTGTGTCATCTGCGAAACTACTCACTACCGAATCCTTAACATTATTGTCTATGTCTTCAATCATAATAACAAACAGTATTGCAGCTAACACCGTACCTTGCGGCACACCGGATATTACCTTTGGCTTCATCCGATTTCTCGTCGTTTGCAATAACTATCTGTTTTTCTGTTGTGTAAAAATTCTTTTAACCATCTTCCTACTTTATCCACGATATTGTGTTTTCTAATTTTCTTCGCCAATATATTATGGTCTACTTTATCAAAAGCTTTTGCAAAGTCTAAATAAACCACATCTGTTTCATTTCGCTTTCATATTTTTGAATATGTTTTCACGGTGGACTAACAGTTGGGTTTGTGTACTTTTTCCGGGTACGAAACCATGTTGTCCTTTTATTAAACAAATTATTTTTTTATTAAATGTTTCATAATATTTTTCTTCATTACCCTTTCATACACTTTCATAATATGTGATGTTAGACTCACAGGCCTATAATTACTTGCCTCTAGTCTTGATCCACTTTTGAAAGTTGGGGTAATATATGCTAATTTGTGCTATCATATATCTTTGCCTGTATCTTTACACTTTGTCTTAATAATATTGCAAGTGGCTTTGCGATAGAATGAACTACTTTCTTTAACAAAATAGCAGGAAATTCCATCAGGCCCTGCAGCAGCTCCATTTTAATTTCAGTTAATTAGCCTGCACAATATCTGCTTCATTAATATCTATGTCAGCTAAATATTCACTATTTTTCATCCCTTACTTCTATATCATTATCTTCATTATCTATTCTAGGGGTGAATTCTCTCTTATATCGTTCTGCCAGTATGTTGCAAATTTCCTTTTTTCATTCGTTAATCTCCCTTCAATTCTCAGAGGGCCTATTTCTATTCTTCTTTTATTCATCTTCTTCGATATGAGTATAATAGTTTGGGGTTTGCTTGATATTTAATAGGGTTTTTTCTTCCAAGTCCCGTTTTCATTTTCTTTTGATTGTATAATCTTTTGTTCTGCATTTTCTATCTTACTTTTTAGTTCTATAACTTTCCATGCATTTTTTTCTTTTGCAAGACCTTTTTTCCACTTTCTGATTTTCTGGAACAAGATCCTTCTGTCTCTTGGTATGGCATGAATGATGTTTACTTTTCTTCTTCGGTATATATTTTTCCACTATTATCTCCAATATTTTATATAATATCTCCGTATTTACCCTTATGTCATCACTTACGAAAATGTTATCCCAATCTTTGTTTAATTCGTCATTAATTTCTGACCATTTTATATTTTTACTGTAGAAGTTGTATTTTCCATATCCTTCCCACTTTTTCATTTCTTGCTTATCTCTATTTTCCACTTGCTTTGGAATGAACTGGTTAATTCTATGACATTATGGTCTGAAATACTCGCATTATAAACTATTATTTCTTTAACATAATTCATCTCGTTCACAAATATAGGTCTTAAAGGATTTTATCTTTCTTGTTGGCAGGTGATTTATTTGTTGAATGTTGTATTCTAGTAGCATATCTAATAGCTTTTCAAATTGCCTCTTATCTTCTGCACTACTATTACTCTCTTTTTTATATGTATAAGTACAACCACAATCTCCTATTCGTTCTTTCCATTCTACGAAAGGAAAGTTGAAGTCACCAGATAGGAGAATAGTCCCAGTCCTTGGTGATTTCTACATATATCATCCAATTTTTCAATTATTAAGTCAAACTCTTTAGTATTAGGAGGTCTATATATTACTATGTTCATCAATTTTTCAGATTCAAATTCTACCGCTATTAGTTCACATTCTGAGTTACTATATTTCTCATATATTTTTCCATTGTTTTTTTGTCTTTCCCATATATTGCGGTTCCCCTTGATTCCTATTTTTTCTATCTGATCTATAAGTTGGAACCCTTTTATTTGATCATCATTCCCAGTCTCTTGGGAATACCAGGTTTCACTTATATCATTATATCTATTTTCTTTTCATTTTGGGTTAGTTCTTCTAAGTACTCTATTTTTCTTTTTTGAGTTACTCGTAACTAACCCTGCGCATTCATCACTATGATGGTTTGCGTGTTTTCTCCTTCATTTAATACTGATAGTAATAAGGATTTTCCCATGTCTCTTTTCCTGTTCTGGTATGTTGTTCTTTTTTTCATTTCCAGAAATTCTGACATTAAAAAATCCAACTTTTCCAATAAGTATTTGATCTTCCTTCATCAAATAATTAATCATTTTGTGTATGAATCTGCAAATTTTTCGCCGTTTCGCCAATATCCTCTTGCATAATAAATACAGTTATTATCTCTTGAGTAGAATTTCGGAGCTGATGCTTTGAAATTTTTTGCTGACACCTCTGCATATCTCATTGGTGGTTTGCTTTTCTCTTTTACCTGATATTCTTGATTTCTCTCTTTATTTGTTTCTTTCTTATTTGGATTTTATTACTTGGTTGGTTATTTATTTGATTATGATTCATGGCTACAGGGTGCATATATTTGCATTTTTTGTCGAACTTACATCCTTTTCTTCTTCTTTTGGTTTTACATATATTTTTGGATGCAGATCTCTGCAATCATCCCCATATCCATCTAAGTATGCACATTTACCATATATTTCATAGTTTTGACATATCTTAGGATGTTTGTAGTAACATCTTTCTCCAAATCTGCAATTCCCTCTTTTCAAAAGGTTGCAGATTTTGCTTTTTTGTCTTGTCTATTTTTTTTCCTCTTTCCCGTCATTGTATAGATCTGGGTAGAGCCTCTTCGGGATTTGCTTTTCTGTTGTCATATCGTAATTTATTTCTTCGTAGGTATGCTGCTTTATTGCCTCATATGTAGTATCAATGAGTATCTCTGCATCCATACTTTTATCTTGTTCTTTGTTTTCCTTATTTTTTCTGTCATTTCATTTTTGTTTACTTTTCTTCCGTTTTCCTCTTCTTCTTTTTCTTCTTCTTCTTCCTCTTCCTCTTCTTCTTCATCCTCAACTATTTGTACATTCAATCTTGATTTAATAACATTGTCTATCCATGATAGACATGTTGAACAAAAAATTCTTGTATCTTTTCTCAAATCTTGTATTACCTCAGCACACTGTGGATGGGTCGGAATGTTGCATGCAGCACATTTCTGATTAGGTTTTGTGGATTTGGTTGACTATGCTATACCAAACCTTACACAGTTTGCATGCTTTTGGCATTCTTTTTCCTAATGCATCAATTAGTATATTCACAAGATTCACCTTATTCATTTTCTTTGTCGGAATATGTTGGTTTATGTATATTTTCTTTATGAGTCTCTTGACCACTTGGATTTTATTTGGAACTTCTTCAATTATTTTCAAGATGTTTTCATTAGATTTGTTCCAGTTTGAAGGATTATATCCTTCTAATATACTATGAATGCTTTTTGTATCTTTTGGTTAGGACTGTTGCTGATTTCATAGATGAGAAATGCCAGTTCCCTTCCTGCTACCTCATCGTATTGCGAATCTGCTAAACACGCCAAATTACGCCACCTTTTCCCGCAGTTGGAACTTACTGCCATTTTGTTCTGATTTATAGTATTACACTTGATAAACTAACTTAGAAGACGCTTTATCCTACTATTTTCACACTAATCTTATCACCGATAGTTCACGAACACTTCTAGATATTTCTCAAATTCTAGTCGTATGTTAAACTTGTGATATCTGTTGATTATTGTGACTTCACGCGGGTACGTCTCACCAAGCAAGATGGCTACTACGAGAGAGACGAAAGATGAGAGAGTAGAGAGAGAGAGAGAGAGAGAGAGGAGCGAGAGAGAGAGAGAAGAGAAGCGATTTTTGAATAAGGAAGAAGAATAAGAAGAAGAAAGGAAGAGAGATTTTGAAAAGAATCGAAGGCGGAGCAGAGAGAGGAGAGAGATTTTTGAAAAGAAGTCCGAAGCGGAAAGAGTATGGGAGAAAGGGAAGGAGAGAGAGAGATAGAGAGAGAGAGAGAGAGAGAGAAGAGAGAGAGAGGAGCAGAGCGATTTTTGAAGAAGAAGAAGAAGAAGAAGAAAAGGAGAGAGATTTTGAAAAGAAGTCGAAGCGGAAGAGAGAGAAGAGAGAGAGAGAGAGAGAGAGAGAGAGAGAGAGAGAGAGAGATGAGAGAGGAGAGAGAGATGTCTAACAAAGCAACCAAATGCTCTCACTCATCAGAATTCACCGTCGCTTTTCAAACAAGCAACAAACTGCTTGCTTTTGCATGCAAGGGCATAGAGCTTCTTCCCTGGGACTCGAAACTTGGAAAGCGTCTCATGCAGGTCGAGATTCAAGATTAGCAATACTATAAACAAAGGCCTTATTATGAGTATGTTTGGGTTACGTTTTGGTAATTTATCTTTCTGGTGAGGAGGAGGGGGGAAGTTCTGAGAGTCACGTCAGGTCTGGGTTCTGTTTTTTTTTTTTTTTTTCTGCTGTTTCCATCGGTTTTTCTATTGTTCATTTTCTGTTTTTCCTCTATTAATTTTATTTTTGTCTGGGGAAAAAATGCTATGGTTATGGAAAGCTTCTATGTTTTTTTTTATTTATTTATTTATTTATTTTTTCTTCAAGTGGTATTGCAGCAGCATTTTGAGAACATTAATGTATATATATGTATACTATATATATATATATATATATATATATATATATATATATATATATATATATATATATATATATATATATATATATATATATATATATATGAATGTCTTTTTACGGTAATACAACAGTATAATATGAAGATAAAAGGTCCATTAAACACGATTTTAAACGTTTCAACCATATATTTCGAGCACTTCCTCCTGTGTTTCTGATCACTGGTACAATATGGAGACGTAAAGATGTCTTACAAGAGTATATATACAAAACGTGTAGTGTGTTTTTATGTCCGCTAAGGTTGAACGTAAAAACATAGAAATGAAAAGTGTACGTTCCTTTACCTCTAATGCTTAAGAAGTCTAAAAAAAAGGAGTTTGGTTGTATGCTTCTGGAATTCCGATGCCATCAACAACACAATTTTTACAACAGGCGTTAAAGAAGTATGAAAAGAGATATATAATCTTTGGTTAGCCGCTGCATAACTTCGACCCTATGGTCTGCGCTTTGGAAAAATCTCTCTCCTCTCTCTCTCTCTCTCTCTCTCTCTCTCCTCTCTCTCTCTCTCTCTCGCTCTCTTCTCAATATATATATATATATATATATATAATATATATATATATATATATATATTATATATATATATATATATATATATATGCATAATATGCATATATTCCGATAGTAATGATATCTGTGACTCAGAATTTGTGACGATTAAAAATATCTATGAATGGAAAAGTGATAAAATATCTCATATGTGTTATATAAGGAGATTATTATATATATATATATATATATAATATATATATATATATATATATATATATCTATATATATATGAAACAACGTAATTTACAGATAAGGTAAATTTAAATAAAATGCATTTATCATTACTTCCTCTAATACTTTATCCACTGCCGATTAGCCTAAAGTTGAGAATAGTGAATAACATCGCAGTGAATAATTCTTACAAGTCTACATTCATTCTTTTTTTTTTTTTAAAGCACTCGAATCCTAGTATTTGCCGAAGAGGAATCCGACTAAGTAAGCCTTCCCTTCCTTTTTTTTAAATTCTTTTTTTTTAACCCCACTACGTAATGTGTTTCTCCAAAACACGTTACCAGATAATCACAACACAAATACAAAACGTGGGAAATATCTTCTTTTGGGGAGAAGCCAAATCCTCCCGTACGGTGAGGCTCCGTGAGGTCGCTTATCGGGGAAAGGGTTCCTCGGGGTTCTCTTATCAAGTAACTCATTCTTATTCCTCGGGGGACACTGGTGAACCCTTTCGGGTCGCGGATGTTGCTAATGCTTCGGACAGGTGCATTAAAGTGCAACTGCCCACCTTCACATTGGGTGAATTAATTAGAGGAATAAAGGATCCACAACCCCCCGGACACCCACCCAAAGTCTATCCCTGGTGGTATTTTGGCCAGGTTCGTCTTATAATAACGAGTGTCCGATATTCAAATGACTGGTTATTAATTTTCAATGAGATAATAAAGCAGTTAGTTATTATTATTATTATTATTATTATTATTATTATTATTATTATTATTATATTATTATTATTATTATTATTATTATTATTATTATTATTCCGAAGGTGCACCCTATTTATATGGAACAAGCCCACATAGGCCAGTGCCTTGAAATTCAAGCTCCCAAAATCTACCAAAACTATATGTGCCAAAAGCATTGGAGAGAGAGAGAGAGAGAGAGAGAGAGAGAGAGAGAGAGAGAGAGAGAGAGAGAGAGAGACCTAAGTTTTCAATATAGATTTATGATGGAGGTAAAGTATTATAAGGGTTTGAATGAAATGAAAAAAATAAGAAACACTAAAATAACTATATAATGAACCTAGATATTTCTGCATTCACTTCTACCATGAAATGATGGAACACGCTACAATTATATGTTGTATGTTAATCATTCAGCAGAGAATTTCGACTGCGTCTTCGTTGCACTTTTCCAAATAGTTAAGTGGAACACATATATATATAAGTGAAGTTCATTTGAGACAAGATACGCCATCTTATAAGCCGTACGTATGACGTAAATTGATCTTTAGACCGTACATTCATACCTTGATAATTCCCCTAAAGATTATGATCCACAGACAACGAGGAGCAACATAGTCCCAGTGAGACTAAACATTCAGATATAACTGAATTCCTCATTCAAAGATTAAGAAGCATTTTATTCCATATTTACCAGCTACATTACCAGCGATTTCTCTGCTTGTATTTACGTTTAAGGTATTTACATTAAGATAAGAGCGTGCGTAAGTTCTCTGAGATTTAGCTAGATTATCTCGGTCTTTAATATTTCTTGATGCTAGTCTTGCTCAGTAATGGCTGTGGGATACACCTACTGTAAGAGGGTATTTCTTCCCCAGAGTGTTTTCGGTTGCTTATTTCTGTCTGAATAGATTTCAAACTATTTTTTTTGTCAGTTCAGGCGTTTCTCAAAACAAGCTCCTTCTTTGGAATGAACAATATTGCAATATTACTTGAAAGTAGTGAATGGAAATGGTAAATTATTTCTCAAATTTGTTTTTGGTACAATGTCCTTAAGCGTCCTTTCTTTCCGAGTTAGTTTTCTGAAAAGTAAACTATTGTGCCGGCTGTACCTGTCCGTCCGCGCTTTTCCTCTCCGCCCACATATCATAAAATCTACCGAGGCTAGAGGGCTGCAAATTGGTACGTTGATCATCCACCGTCCAATCACCAAACATACCAAATTGCAGCACTTTAGCCTCATTAGTTTTTATTTTATATTATTTTACGTAAGGTTAAAGTTAGCCATAATCTTTCATCTGGCAATGCAACAACGCAGGCCACCACGACCGGCTGAGAGCTACGTGGTCCGCGGCTCATGGAGCCTTGTACCGAGATCACCGAAAGATAGATGTATTTTCGGTGGCCTTGGTAACGCATTTGAGTGCTGCTATTTTATTTTATATTTTCCTACAAACTATGAGGTTTGACACTTGCAGTTGTACCAGGTAAGTCGCTCTCCTTTCTCAGTGCTATGATAGGAGTCTCTAACTCAGTCTGAAACTGCCACCCCCATCAGTCCAACAAACTGTCTGGCTGCCATACAGTTGATTTGTTGCGCCGTCTGCTCTCCTTCCCTTATCAGCCCTATGATACATGATATGTCTTCCTGGGATCCATAGACACCCTTGACTTTTGAACTTGCTGTTGAATCTCTCTCTCTCCCTGCTGTTTCGTAACGGGTACTCTATTTCACACGATCTCCTTTTCGCTTGGATTATCTTGCAGTTTGTATATATATATATATATATATATATTTATATACATATATATATATATATATATATATATATATATATATATATAATATATATATATATATATATATATATATATATATATATATATATATATATATATATATTATATATATATATATATATATTATATATATATATATATATATATATATATATATATATATATATATATATATATATATATATATATATATATATATATATAAAGTTATATGGCACGAAGGGAAAATACACAGTAGAATTTCCGCGAGATCTTTCGACGTTCAAACGTTCTTTACTTAGCAGATGAACTGACATACATGAGAAAATGACGATACACGAAAGGTCGTAAAAATGACAGATAGGGATTATAAAGAGATAAGTACCTAGAATCCGACACACCTGGAAGATTAGTAATCCTCCCAAACAAGCGAAAACATGGTTACAATTAAAAGTTTAAGACAAACTGCTCAGACACAAGGGCAAGACAATTAAAGGATTATTATAGGTGACAGCTATTCAGAACTTTGGTAAACAAAAAACATATTCACAATACATATTCACAATACATATACAACGAAAATATGTCTAAGGCAACTAATTTTTATTTAAATCTGTAATTATATCTTTGAGGTCATTCTTAAACATGTTACAAATGCAAGGGTCTAAATGAAACAGGCCACGACTAATATTGAAATTACAATGAGACGTTAGTTGTATTAAAGCATATCCTAAAAGATTTCGTGATAAGACATCTTTTGACCTTGCAATTACAGAACTGCCAATCCAGTTTATTCGGTCATTGTTTTCACTTAAATGAATGAATATTGCATTAGATGTTTGCCCAGTTTTTACAGAATATTTATGCTGGCTTAACCTTACTTCTAAGCCCTTGCTCGACTGTCCGAGATAAAATGAGGGACAATCCATACATGGAATTTTATGTTATGTTGTTGCTTTCTCTGGGGCCATTTTTTATTAACATTCCTTTTAGTGTGTTAGTATAGGAAAAAACAAGGTTGACCTTAAAGGCTTTTAGCAATGATTTAATGGTTTCAAATCCATTAAAATAAGGCAAACTAAGAATGTTCTTAGAATTTTCTTTCTCCGTGTTACTTCCACTATAAAACTTTTTGTGGGCTTTATTATAACAAATATCTAATATATGTGAAGGATAACATAAATCTTTCCCTGTTTTTCTTATGTATTCAATTTCTTGATCCAAATATTGGGGACTGACAATGCGCAATGCTTGTAAAAACATAGAAGAAAAAATTGATATTTTTATGTTAAGATGGTGGCCTGAATGGAAATGAACGTAAGTTAAGTTGTTGGTCGGTTTCCTATAAATACTAAATTTACATTGAAATGGTTCTCTATGTATCAAAACATCTAAGAAAGGGAGGCAATTGTCGTTTTCTAATTCTAGAGTAAACTTAATCGATGGTGCCTGGTTATTTAAATAAGAGAGTAAATCATTTACATCAATACCGACAGGCAGAACAGCTAAAATATCATCAACATATCTATACCACTTTACAGAAATATAAATGATATTAGGTGAGTAGCGTTTTTCAAAGAATTCCATGTACAGGTTTGAGAGGAGAGGCGATTAAGGGTTGCCCAAACCTGTACATGGAATTCTTTGAAAAACGCTACTTACCTAATATCATTTATATAACTTTATTTATGGATTTATCACGTTCCTAACTTTCGTGATTCAGTTTTACATACATACATATATATATATATATATATATATATATATATATTATTATATATATATATATATATATATATTATATATATGTGTGTATGTGTTGATAATTGTAATAGGTGACCTCATCGCAAGATCTCGCGGAAACTCCGTTGTTTATTTTCCCTTTGTGGCATATAACTTTATTTATGGGTTTATCACGTTCCTAACATTCGTGATTCAGTTAAACATATGTATATATATATACATATATATATATATATATATATATATTATATATATATATATATATATATGTGTGTGTGTGTGTGTGTGTGTGTGTGTGTGTGTGTGTGTGTAGATAATTGTAATAGGTCGGTAAGGTGACCTCGTCTTGATTACGGTACCATCGCGCGGTTCGTTTCCCCGCTACGGGACATCATATGATTTCTTCATATTTCTCTGAAAGTTGGATCTCGAGGCTTTTTGTAGTGACAAGCGTATCCAAAAAGAGTAAAAAATTTGAGGAAGATAAATATATTATATATATACATAGAGAGAGAGAGAGAGAGAGAGAGAGAGAGAGAGAGAGAGAGAGAGAGAGAGAGAGAGAGAGAATTAATCTAATAAACTGACATACAATTAACGAGTAGGATTCGTCTTATGAACACCCATTATTTTATGTTAGATTTTGTTTCATAGCAACAGTGCAACATTTTATAAAAAAAAATATTTGGCCATCCTACGGAGAGAAAGACCTCCCAAAGTGATTTAATGTGACAGGTTAATTAATATATATTTAGTTCATTAATCTAATGGGATACAGGCACACTAATACACTGGCGTTCAGGATTATTTCAGCTATTACAGTTTAGAACGATATCTCAGAGTTTATAAATTGTACGTATAAATATACTATATATATATATATATTATATAATTATATATATATATATATATACTATTATATATATATATATACATATATATATGTATATATAAATAAACACACACACATCTAAAACACACACACATCTATTTATATATATATTTGCATGCGCATATATATGTATTTTTCTTTAGATATGTCAGTAACCATTTACATAAAACTACCACCTATCTCCGCAAAGCGCACGAGATTTGCGCATACATAGTACATTACCACCTGATAAATTATGCACTGTTTATTATAATCCTATTAACAACCGTTACTCTCTCTATATTTCCCTTTCCAAAAGTGAAAGCAAGATTTACTCCTTTCTAATATGCATGCTGAGTACTTTCTAAAAGGGTATAAAAGACCGTGGCCGTCAGGCCTCTATGGGACAATGCAGCCATCACCGTGAATTATATTCGTGTTGCCTCAACTCTGATCACCTCAGATAAACGGGGACCCACATAAAAGTTTTAATTGTGTGAGGGGAGAGAGAAGAGAGAGAGAGAGAGAGGAACTAGGGGGCCGTTTGGTTTAAGATATATTAATCTGTTATCTTCATAAGTGAGAGAGAGAGAGAGAGAGAGAGAGAGAGAGAGAGAGAGAGAGAGAGAGAGAGAGAGAGAGTTCTAGGTTTAAGATATATTAATCTATTATCTTGATTTGCATGCAGAGGGAGAGAGCGAGAGAGGAGAGGGTCAGTTTGGTTTACTATATATTAATCTGTTATCTTCATTTGCATGGAGAGAGAGAGAGAGAGAGAGAGAGAGAGAGAGAGAGAGAGAGAGAGAGAGAGAGAGAGAGAGAGAGAGAGAGAGAGAGAGAGAACGTAAATTATTGTAATTTAAGTTTTTCTCAGTTTCTGTACAAGTAATAAACGCATAATTACGTCACCGATCCATCTATACTTGTGACATCCATTTTGTATCACTGATCTCATAATCAATAAACAACTACGTCCAGAGAAGGTTGCTTTTAGGAAATAACTACTTAGCTGTTATTGCTTTTAGCGTCAAATATGCCAGCATATATAGTTGCACACACATGTCAGCATTCGTCTGAAGTCGTGAAATTGAAACTCACTCCTGCGCAGTTCTATAACTTTACGTTGGAAGTTGATGGAGATGGTGAATATCACTGGAATCATCAATTTCATTAGAGAGAACAGCACCAAAAGGCTCTTTCTTCATTTTTTTCTATTTCACGCTCTAATTTCTGCTTCTTCTGCTTAAAATGGATGATTTGGGGGGGGGGGGGGGGGATGGGGGGAATAACGGTTTCTATCACGACGAATGGGTTTAGAAAAACCGAGGAAAATAGACGAGGAAAATGGAGCTTTAAAAATGAGAAATGAAAAATTAAAAGAAATTGTTAATTTTTGTCTGGTTGATTGGCGTGGCACCAGCACATTATGAAAAATATCCTGCTTA
>NC_087221.1:46060653-46068153 GCF_015104395.2 Macrobrachium nipponense
TTGAATAAAATGTTTTTCTAGCTCTTTTCCATGCCACATCTACAAAAGTCCTTGGGTATTTAAGTTTCAATGCAATATCATAAATAGTTTTAATTTCAGCGTCAATAAACTGCGGGCTACAGACACGTGATAAAATCTATTACGGACAGACTGGCAAATCTCTTTCACAGCGTCTTAAGCAACATCAATATTCTGTGAGAACTGGGCAAATATCGAATGCATTATTTGTACATATGAGAGATTTAGACCATCCTATTAACTGGAGTCAAGCAAGAGCCTTAGTCCCATGTAATGACACAGTTAAAAGGAATATCATTGAATCTTGTTTTATCAAGTCAAATAATAGAAATGTTCTAAATTTAAGTCTTGGTTTATTTAAACTTGATGCTTTCATAATGAAAAAAGTTGTAGATAAATATAAGCAACAAAATTAATATATTCAGTTTTTACATGTTTTGGACTGTAAAGATACTTTGTAATTTCGGTTAGGGTCAGAATCTGTTTAAGTTTGTGACCATGTGATATCCGATAATCCTGGATTATCCCTTTTAATTTTTACCCTTTTGATAATTAACCATCTGGTATTCCTGATCTTGTTTGTACCTGAGGCCTTCCTCTCCGATTGTACTTTAGTAGCTCCTTGACGATGTCTGAATAAAGACGAAAGCGCTTGGATTCCTGGCTATCATTTCCCGTGGTATTCGCTTATTTATGAAGTCACGTGCATCTACTGTGATTTTTTAAGCATAATGGAAACCACACGCCAACTTCTACGCCCTTTCTTGAATTTCAAAGCCTTTGTTCTATTCGTGACATCCTTCTGTAATGCTCTTATCATCGCTCACAAACTGAAACTCCGACTCAACTTTCTACGAAGTGCATGAACGAGCAAGTGATGCCCAAGTCGATTTTACCAGTGAGAATTCTTCGGCCTAGCAGAGCGACCTTTCGACGAGTTTCAACGCATCATACTTCAGAAACACATCGACATCACAAAAGTGGAAGTAGATGATGCGTTCCGTACACTTAGAAGCAGACGGTATAGCTTTAATCAGACGGTTCCTGTCGATTGGAAGAATCGGATGCTGGATTATTGCTACGGAAAATTGAGAAAGTGCTGCAACCGTCTTGAAAGGAAGCTCCAAGTCAAGCTGAAAAATCTTATTGCTGAAAGCGACTGGACTAAGCATGCCAACGTGGACTTCATGATTAATTTATCTGACAAACCAGTGGATAGTGCTACGACAGCGGCTTTGGGATATGGGTTAAGCTTTGGTGTATTTAATGGTAACCTGGACTGTGTCGACACATCTCAAAATCCTTTTGTTATTTAGAAAAATTGAATCAAAACCTATGCCCTGATGATATCAATATTTGTAAAGGTATTGTGTATGGTGCTATGAGTAAACCTTCTCCCCCTAATGTACCCGTGAGATTTCTCCAGGCTTTTAAGAAAATTAAAGAAGACGAAACAGTGAAGGTGACAAAAGCAGATAAATCTAATGCAGTGGTAATTATGAATAAAAGTGACTATATAAGTAAAATAATGACATTGCTAAATGACACTGATACTTATACGAAACTGAGGTCTGACCCTACACAGACAACTCCCATTTTAATAAACAAATTAAATCCATTTTGAAGGGCTTGGACCATTTAATTAAACAGTTTACACCGCAATGCGCCTCCCTACCTTACATGTATGGTTTAGTCAAGACACATAAAATCAATAACCCTATCAGACCAATCATTAGTACAGTGGGCTCAGTTTCGTATAATTTATCTAAATGGCTTGTAAACACGAATGTTAAAAACAATGTTGATTTTATAAACAAATTGAATAGTTTAAATTTGAATTATGATTTTAATATGGTTAGTTTTGATGTTGTCTCTTTATTTACAAAAGTGCCTGTAGATGACTTACTTGAATATTTGGAAGAGGAATTAGAGCGTCATGACATTCTTAAGTGTAGAAAATCTCATTAGTCTCCTAAGGTTATGTATCAAAGATAGTAAATTTTGTTTCAATGGGGAATTTTTTTTTGTACAAAAGTTTGGCATGGCCATGGGTAATCCCTTATCTCCTGTCCTTAGCAATATTTACATGGAATTTTTTGAGACAAAACTCTTACCAAGAATTTTGCCCCAAAAGTTATTTGGTTTAGATACGTCCAGGAATTCCTTAATAATCTCAATAATTTAGTCCCTTCTATAAAATTTACTGTAGAGAAAGAAAGAAATTGTAATTTGAATTTTCTTGATGTAACTGTCCATAGAAATGATAGAAATTTCATCTTTTCAGTCTTTCGAAAATCAACTAATATTGCCTCTTTTGTTCATTACTACTCCAATCACCATCAAAATGTTAAATTCTCTGTTTTTTCTGGGATGTTCCTAAGGGCTTTACGTGTCTGTAGCCCGCAGTTTATTGACGCTGAAATTAAAACTATTTATGATATTGCATTGAAACTTAAATACCCAAGGACTTTGTAGATGTGGGCATGGAAAAGAGCTAGAAAAACATTTTATTCAACTAATGACAAACTTGAATTTAGTAAGCATAACATTCTAAAATTACCTTATGATGAAAGGTTTTTAGATATTCCTAGAATTTTAAAGCTTTTTAACATAAATGTTGTTTTCAGTAATATTAATGTCAAGAGTTTAGTAATCAAAAATTCTCCTAAAGATCTTCCAGGCTGCATATATGAAATTCCTTGCAAAAAGTGTGATAAAATCTATTACGGACAGACTGGTAAATCTCTTTCACAGCGTCTTAAGCAACATCAATATTCTGTGAGAACTGGGCAAATATCGAATGCATTATTTGTACATATGAGAGATTTAGACCATCCTATTAACTGGAGTCAAGCAAGAGCCTTAGTCCCATGTAATGACACAGTTAAAAGGAATATCATTGAATCTTGTTTTATCAAGTCAAATAATAGAAATGTTCTAAATTTAAGTCTTGGTTTATTTAAACTTGATGCTTTCATAATGAAAAAAGTTGTAGATAAATATAAGCAACAAAATTAATATATTCAGTTTTTACATGTTTTTGGACTGTAAAGATACTTTGTAATTTCGGTTAGGGTCAGGATCTGTTTAAGTTTGTGACCGTGTGATATCCGATAATCCTGGTTATCCTTTTAATTTTTACCCTTTTGATAATTAACCATCTGGTATTCCTGATCTTGTTTGTACCTGAGGCCTTCCTCTCCGATTGTACTTTAGTAGCTCCTTGACGATGTCTGAATAAAGACGAAAGCGCTTGGATTCCTGGCTATCATTTCCCGTGGTATTCGCTTTATTTAATTATATATATATATCTTATATATATATAAATATAATAATATATATAATATATATATTATTATAGATATGGATGTGGAATCTACTGGTAACGTTTTTTCTCAGATACCATATCGTAAGAAGTTCTTTCCAATGTACTTTCTTAGCAGGCAACACAAGCTTAACAGCAAGTGGTAAAGTTCAGATTCGTCTGTGGCACGATAATTGGGTGTTTCCTCTGAATGCTGAGAAAGAATCACTTCACGATAAACAAATGTATAAAATATTATGCCTGAATAAACGGAGAATTAGAAAAACATGTTCTGATCGCACTGCGAGCTTTTATTAAGACATCGTGTCTCCATTTTATTTTCAGTAAACCCGAGTGTATTATCTTTTTCCGTTAGTTTTATTAATTCATTTTTTAACCGGTGACATCAAGTGCTCAGTCACATTCCTTCTAATGAAAAGTTCCTAATATTATTATCTTGTCTCAGTAAACTTTAGGATGAAACCAACATCTTTCCAATCCTTTTATAAATTATTTTTTTTTTAAATAATGTATTGTCATTGAATAGTTTTATTATTTATATCTGGACTACAAGGCTCTATGTCATCCTTCCCCCTGTAATAAGGAATTCCATTATTAAATGCGAATCCAGTGGTGCATATACTTCTCATTAGCAAAGACATAGCCACTCAGGGTGATCCAAAAAACAGTTTAATTAGTCATGACGATCAGGTACCCCGAAAGGGTTATCTACATTAGAAATAAACTTTTGGTTTTCTGGTCTGCACTCAAATTCGGTCACAACGGTACATAAAGGACACGATAACTAAGATGATCCATCAGTAATCCTTTGTAAAAGGCGATCCAAAAGATAGGTTAAATTAGTCATAACTCTCAGGTAGCAGGAACTGGATTATTTACCTGCACTCAAATTCGGACACTTATTTGCCTTAAAAAGTTCATGTGGTTGTGGAGTCTTCACTCAAACTGGGACACAGCTCTGCATTAGGTCCTCGAAAACTACGAAATTCCCACAACGATCCTTTTCAATGGTTATCCAAATGACCGGTTAAATTAGTCGTGATTCTCAGGTACCAGAAACGGGTTTATTTTCCTTAAAAAGTTGTGAGGACTCGACAACTGAGATGTTCCTCAGTTGTACATTTTTAAGTTTAATTTTTGTGAATACCTTCGCCAACTGAGACTCGTTTTACTTAAATTCACTCTCAGAATTTACACTGAGAGCAGGATTTCCTGATTTTCCAATTTCAAAAGGTTAGAGTTTTTGTTTATATTTATATTTTCAGTGTTTAGGGGAAACACCCAGTTGTGCTACATACGATTCGGGAATTCACCAGAAAAAGTTGTTCAAAGTGAATATCTTGTTCGGAAAACACGTTTGGAACAGCTTCATTATTTGTGCGACTTAGTGTTTATTTCATTTTACGTTGTATGTTTTTCTCCTATATATATATAATATTTATATATATAATATATATAATATATATTATTATTACGTATATATATATATATCATATATATATAACTATATATATAAATTATATTTCCACTGTAAGATTTATGGTTCTTCTATATGTGTTTGCGAATTCGGCCACCCTGTGATTATCTTCTTGAAGTTAATCAAAATAGAGAACAATCCTTTTCAACAAACTTCCATCACCAACACTCTCTATCAAATCAACGAAAAAACGAAAGCTTCACATAGTAGAAAGTCGATGATATGAAAAAAGAGATGACCTCAGGGAGACGAAAATAAACAAATAAGTAAAAGTGAATTCACAACAAACATCTTCACAATCAAACCATCACTGCAAGTTACCAAAGCCAAGACTACCTGAGGGAACTTTCGTGATAATAAGGTGCCATCTGAAACATGACCCGAGTGTAGGTCATCTTGGTTCGTGTTTTGAATAAAGAATTCCACTGGCCCTACCCGTCTACCCATACAACTATTTTTATTCAACGTAGGAATCTGCTCGCTGTAATCTTTATTGCTTATCCATACCTCAAAACGAGTTTCCTCTTATCTTTATTGAGATTTTGTCCTATACTTTAATATAGATGCTGTGTGAAACATATTTGTTTGGTTTATAGGTACATTATGTTGTGTTTTCCCTTCGTCTTATCGCTTCAGGCTTTTATTGAATTTCTGGAGACATTCCCATCTGTAATATACAACTTTTGCAAAAGTTTAACTCAACTTCTGTCAAGATTGTCTCGGAATAAGTCATGCAGATCTTGTTCAACAATGGTATTCGAAATATCTGTTGCCGGTATTTCTAAGTTTTTTTTTTTACTTTGTATAAATACCTCGTGATTCTTTGATCATAAAGGTTATAAAGTTTTCTTTTTCAAGTCGTTCACAATCAATGTTATAAGCCTACATCTGAAATGCGAATTCATTGATTATGAATATATCGAAATGATATTTTAATGGAAACTCTTTTATTCTAACTTTCCAGAATAAGTTTGCGATTATAATAACGGTTTTCAGCAGAAGTGCACTATTAGTTATTTTTACAATAATCCTAGTTAATTAAGATATGATGCCTTGTAGTTCTCCGAAAAGAAACGCATAATATTTAAACAAAAAAAGTGAACAGATTCCTTATTTAATCTCACGACAGTCAGAGGAGTTGGAGGAACATGCAACATCCTCTCCATCCCCCTCCTCCTCCTCCTCCACCTCCTCCTCCTCCTCCTCCTCCTCCTCCACTCCTTCCTCCTCTTCCTCCTTCCTTCTTCTTCTTCTTCTTCTCGCCATTTAAATTCCTCAGCGCAAGGTGTCAATTTCGTGTACACACCGACATCGCAAATGTAAGTACACACATCACACCTCCTCGTCCTCGTCCTCCTCCTCCTCTCCTCCTCCTCCCTCCTCCTCCTCCTCCTCCTCCTCCTCCTCCTCTTTCTTCATTCTCTCTTCTCTTATCTCTTTTCTCGCATAAATCCTCAGCGCAAGTTTCATTCCGTGTACACACCGACATCGCAAATATAAGTACTACACACATCACACCTCCTCCTCCTCCTCCTCCTCCTCCTCCTCCTCCTCCTCCTCCTCCTCCTCCTCCTCCTCCTCCTCCTTGTTCTTCTTCTTTTCTCGCCATTTGAATTCCTCAGCGCAAAGTTTCAATTTCGTGTACACACCGACATCGCAAATATAAGTACTACACACATCACACTCGGCCGGCGAAGCCATCAATGAAATTCGTACTGTCCGTCAGAAACGTCACAATCACACACGAGAAAACGAGAAAAACGGTATGTCGTAAAATAAATGAAGGGTGACAAAGTCTTTTTCTAATTAAAAAAAAAAAAAAAAAAAAATTGAAAAAGGAAAAAAAAAAAACTTTTTAAAATATTGGAAGGGAACAAACACGAATCGAAGACATTTAAGCATACACGTGTTTTTATGAGCGCACGAAAAGTGGAAAATGAATTAATATCGGATGGGAGGAAAAAGGATGGACGCTGGGAGTAGGTCAGGAGTTGGTTGGGGTCGGAGGTCAAGGAGGAGTAGGAGGAGTAGGAGTGGAAGAATGAGAGACTCCAAAAAAATTAGACGAGAGAAAGAGGAGGGAGAGAAAAGATGAAATGCAGTAGATGGGCGGAGTAGCTGAACGCAAGATACTTAAGGCAGGCGAAGAATATTACATATTGGATATATATTTTTTTGCTCGCCATTAATAATAAGAGAAATAAAAGGAGGCGTAATTAATTCAAAAAACGAATGGGGAGAGGAAGAAAGAGAAGATGCAGAGAGAAGAGGAGAAGGAGAGAGACGATGAGAGGAGAGAGAGAGAGAGAGGCGAAAATGTTCAGCAAAAGATTACCAAAAGAGCATTTTGCAAGTTTTCAAAGGATTGGATAGGAGGATATACTATATATAATATATATATATATATATATTATATATATACATATATTATATTATATATATATATATTATATCATATATATATATATATCTATATTTATATAATATATAATATATATATATATAATTATTATATATATATTATTATATATTTTATATTTAATGATATACTAAGAATATATATAGATAAATATACATATATATATATATATATATATATATATATATATATATATATATATATAATATTATTTTCTGTGTGATTTCATACATGAATTATCTTTCATTGTATACTTCTTTA
>NC_087221.1:46070653-46073153 GCF_015104395.2 Macrobrachium nipponense
TATATATTATATATATATATATATATACATGATATATATATATCATTATTATATATATATATATATATATATTATGCAAATATATTAATTTATTTATAGTATGTATCTTCGAATATCTGTTTATCAATTAATAACAGTTTCGCATTGTAAATTATCTGTTACAGATTATAATTAATTTAATGCAATCATATAAATATATATTATATATATATATATATATATATATATATATATATATATATATATATATATATATGTGTGTGTGTGTGTGTGTGTGTGTGTCTGCGTGTGTGCGTGTTTATTACATTTATGATTATCTTTGTGTTTAAGAACATTGTGAATTATGACCCAATCGAAGATTTATTACTATCGAGTCCCACCCTCTCATAAAATGGCATTCTTCCAAACCCCTCTTAATCAAATATTATCGTTCGTCTGAATCGTCGTTTAATTAAAAATTTTCGCGCAAATATTGCCCCCCCCCCTCCCCCCCACCCAATCACATAAGTTGTCATTCGGATTCCAAATTAATTAGTGCCTCATGTATAACACTCATTGAATCACTCTCCTCCTAACAAATCTATTATATTCGTTTCCTTCGGTATGGGTATAGTACGAATATGGGTATGGGTATGGGTATTGATATGGTTTGGATATGGCTCGGATATGGTTTTGGTTATGGGTATGGTACGGACATGGGTATGGGTATGGTTCGGATATGGTTATGGGTATGGGTATGGTTCTGATATGGGTATGGTATTGGTATGGGTTGGTTTATATGGTTATGGGTATTGGGTATTGGTTCTGATATGGGCATGGTACGGATATGGGTATGTTTATACTTCTGATATGGGTATCGGTATGGTACGGATATGGCTATGGGTAAGGGTACTACGGTACGGATATGGTATGGGTATGGTTGGGATATAGGTATGGGTATGATACAGATATGGGTATGGGTATGGGAACTAGCAAATGCGAGCGATAGCGATGCTGGTATTAGATGAAACACCTGACCAGACGCATACCATTCTCTTTTTGCTATTTGATTTGATTAGTATAGTTGCGTCACTACTTGAGCCAATGATTCTGATATGGATATTACTCTAATATCTTATGGGGATACAATCCACAATGATGTATCCCCATTTACTTAGAGGTATGGGTATGGGTATGAGTATGGCTCGGATATGAATATGGTATGGATAGGGGTATGGGTACGGATATAGTTCTGGGTATGGGTATGGTTATGGGTACGGGTATGGTTCAGATATGAGTAAGGGTATGAATATGGTATGGGTGTGGTTGGGATATAGGTATGGGTATGATGAAAGAATATAAATGATATTACTCTCGCATAATGTGTAATTAATGTAGTTTGGACGTCATTGAAAATAATGAAAAAAAAAACACACAAGAAAATGAACTTGTAATTTAATATAAAGTAAATAATCATTAGTTTACAGTATTGTTATTGCAATACGACTGAAAATGATAAATGAAAACTATTTATTAAAATGTTAAAAACCTTAAATTTTGTGGCTTACTAACTCTTTATTACGTCCCTAACTACCATTAATATGGCACTGAATATATTACTTAAATAATTTAGCATTTTCTTAGCTCTAGCAGAAACGCCATAGGCGTCGTAATTTATCTGTGGATAGCATGCATTTTATTTATCGTAGTTTTTAATAAAAGAAAAATATTTTGACCGAAGAAATTATAATTTTTCTGCAAAACCGTGTACAATTTTTATTTATCATAATTTTAATGAAATAAAATATTGATGGACATTTTTATTTATCATAATTTTAATAAAATAAAATATTGAAGGACTATCTTCCAGATTCAGCGACAAACCAACGAGAAACCCTCACCAAAATATATTCACAATTTCCTACAGAGACGAGTGAATAGCAGTGAGCACCCTTTGTGATATTGATCGCATCCTTTTATTTGCTTAATCAGCAAAAATATCTCCAATCACTCGAGAACGCACCAACTGGCCATCAATTACGCGTTTATTAAATAAAGAAGGATACACAAAGCAATTACCCAGATAATAATTCGCGAGAATTTATATCTGTCGTCCACCGCCATAAAGCTGATGATGACGGATGAGTAATTAAAAGGAAGAAAGCTGGATGATTCGAGAGCGCCACTGCTGACATCTAGCGAGCGGAACAGAAAACACAGCATCAGGGGACGAGGGTCTTGACAAACGAGACGCGAGGGAGTCGTCATGCAAATGAGGGGGTCCCTCCTCATTCTACCTCTGTGCTTTCATTTCCCCTGATTCATTTCATCTTTTTATTTACAGTCGTCTGATGATGACCATTTACGAACTAATTACAATATCTCTTGTTTTTTTTCTTTTTTCTCTATCCTTTTTTTTGCATCGTTAACTGAGATTGAATGTGTCAGCAAAAAGTTAAGTGGATGATTGATGCTTTTTTATTATTGCTGTTGTTTTTCGTGTTGTTGTTGTTGCTGTTGT
>NC_087221.1:46075653-46078153 GCF_015104395.2 Macrobrachium nipponense
TGTAAAGTCTAAATGAAATCGCTTTGGGAAGTCTCCTGATGCTGTACATCTCCAAAATAGATATATATTCCTTTTGCTCCATGTGACCTCGGGTCACCTTTTGGGATTAATATGTCAAAATACTTTACTATCAGCACACAATTCATCACATCCGTATATGCTTACACTATAACAAATACGTCAGTCACTCCTAGAAATCATGAAATTTAGTATTGATGTTCAGGAATTCTTTTCTAAACTCGTAACAATTAGGGACTGATATCTCTTTCCTAAAAGGTCCTGTTTGGCGTCTGATTGGAGGCGGTTACCCGCCGAGCAAAAATTTTCCCTCGCCACTGGAAGCGAATCTATGAATTTCTGATCGGGAGTCAGAAACGTCTGCAGTGGAAAGTTTTGCTGCCAGGATTTGGCCAGTGGGGAACTGATTCAAATAACGGATGAAAATAACTTTTTTTATAGTGAAAATTCCTCAAATACCTTTAGGTGTGATCATTATAGACAGAATGTTTTTATTTATTTATATTTTTTACTTTTTTGATGGTGAAAATTCCTCAAATACCTCGGTGTGATCATTATAGACAGTTTTTTATTTAATTTTTTCTACTTTTTTTGATGGTGAAAATTCCTCAAATACCTCGATGTGTGATCATTATAGACAAAATGTTTTTTTTTTCTTTTTTTGATGGTGAAAATTCCTCAAATACCTCGTGACTCGGTGTTTTTTTTTTTTTTTGATGCTCATTATAGACAGTGTTTTTTTTTTTGCTTTATTTTTTGGTGGTGAAAATTCCTAATACCTCGATATGTGATCATTGTAGACAGAATGTTTTTTATTCTTTTTTTTATGATGAAAATTCCTCAAATACTTCGAGGTGTGACCATTATAGACAGAATGTTTTTTTTTTTTTTTCTATGGTGAAAATTCCTCAAATACCTCGATGTGTGATCATTATAGACAAAATGTTTTTATTTTCTGATGGCGAAAATTCCTCAAATACCTCGATGGGTGATCATTATAGACAAAATGTTTTTATTTTCTGATGGTGAAAATTCCTCAAATACCTCGATGTGTGATCATTATAGAAAGAATTTTTTCCCCTTTTTTTGGTGTTGAAAATTCCTCAAGTACCTCGAGGTGAGATCATTATAGACAGAATTTTGTTTTTACTTTTTTATGGTGAAAATTCCTCAAATACCTCGAGGTGTGATCATTATAGACATAAAAATTCTCCTGGAAATAATGCATAAAAGTCAATTGTGTATTGCCTTTTAAAAAATTCGTCTGAAAATAGTCCTGTAAAGCCAATGGTGTAGACATTAAAAATGATTCTACAGAAATATTGGATAAAATACCAGTTAAACCTTTAATCCTCTAAAACTAATGCTTGAAAGTGAACAGTGTAGTCAATAAAAATTATTCCTCTGAAAATAATGCAAAAAGGTGATCGGTGTATAACTTTTAGAAAATGATTCTTCTGAAAATAATGCATAAAGTGAACGGTGTAGAGCCATTGAAGAAATATTCCTTTGGAAATAATATATAAAAGTGACCGGTATATAGCTATTCATACGCACACACAAAATCATTTTCATTTTTTACTCATCCTGTCGATAATCCTTTTCTGGTACGGCCGCGTTCAAATCCTTCGCCAAAAAAACGGCGTCTATCAAAGAACCCACAAGTGACCATTTTCGTCCGAGAGGACTGTTCTCCAGTCGGCGCCGGAGTATTCATTTGCATTAGACGCGCTTTCCATTGACTGATCAAGCGCCACCAGAGACATCTGAAAGTATTAATAAGCTCGTCAGCGTTCAACGGGCTGTTGTTTGCCTTTAGAGAAGAAGAAGAAGAAGAAAGTGGAATAAAAAGATGTGAAGAATTATGTGGACAGAAAAACGCTGGTTACGAAATGTGATAGACGAACACGAAGGATTGGTAAAACCTTAATTTTCCGTATTGAAGAAAGAAATGGAAGTTTTAGCTTGAGGATGTGAAAGAGCCATCGGTATTTTGATCTGAGAAGATGCGTCTGGAAGTAGATTTCTAAGGATGGCTCGCAAAATATTAAGAATCATAAGTCCAAGTTTGATAAACAAGGTTCAATTGAATGCGTTATTAAAGTGGAAATTTGAGCATATATCTGGGAACAATTTATATTTACCCTCATGTCTGTCACTCCTACTTTTTAAAAAATTTTGACATCCAGCTTTTTGTTGTTCATTTTGTGTGTGTGTGTGTGTGTGTGTGTGTGTGTGTGTGTGTGTGTGTGCGGAAGCTTGATACCACTGTTTGATGGTAAGTCTGCAGATGAATTTGCATTAGTGATCTCATATTTTATTTTTTTGGGAATGATACATATATTCAGCCACAATAATATCCCCAATTACAAAAATTAATTTAGAATATACAGTGATCGTTGCTACCAGGTGGCAAATTTAAATACCTGTCTAGTTAACTGTAACATTGAAATAATTCCATGTATATAACACACCAAAGTAT
>NC_087221.1:46085653-46108153 GCF_015104395.2 Macrobrachium nipponense
TTGAAAATGCGACCTGGAATTCGTCGCGAAACGTCGGCATTAATAAACTGTTGAAAGATGAGGATGCCTTTCCCTACACTTCCTTCGGAATATATCTTCTTTGAGCTCCAGCTCCGGCCCTTATGATATATATATATATATATATATATATATATATATATATATATATATATATATATATATATATATATATACATATATACATACATCATACATATACCTACATACATACATACTACATACATACTACATACATACATACATACATATACATACATACATATCTAAGACTTGATGACAGAAGGCATATAAATTCTGTTAGTTTCACTCCCAATAAACCAAAGTTGACACCAATTTTCATGCAATGGGCTGTCGTAGATACTTATCTTGAGTGTTAGTGAGAATTTTATTCGAGAATACGCGATTGGCATTGAAAGTCTTGAATAATAATGTTTTAAAACTTATTATTGGAAAACGTTCTGTTTTTATATTAAAAGATAGCTTTTAAGGTATGGAAATTCATTAAAAAAATATTGTTTGACAGAATTTACTTTTTATTGTCTAGACGATTAGATGATTATATTCATGATTATTGTATGCACTTTAAATTAAGGAATCAATATGAGGAAATGAGATAATTGTCTATATTAATGAAAATCAAATTCAAGAACTTTACAAATAAAAATTTATATTCAGATGTCACCCCTGTTTTGCAAAACGTTCAACAACTAGTCATTTTTCACATCCTGCTAATAAATATCAATTTATCGCATCAGGATACAGTCACTGCAGATTAATAACGCTTCTCAAATCACAACACATCGACCGTACGGCATTTAAAGTGAGTCCTCTGTAGTCCTCGCCAAAGGAACTTACATAACAAATACCCATTTGCTTTCCTTCCACGTGCTAGAGATGTTCCCACTAAGCCATGTTGAGATTTACGACCGTCCATATCATTCCGAGAGGCGACACCATAAATCTCTAGATTCCTTTTGTTACTTCAGTGATGGTACTCGATAAACGTTCCTCATTGCTTAAAAGTGGGACTCGGGCGATGGTGGTGCACGTGGATGACGACGACGACGACGATGATGAAGAAGTCCAGGTGTGGCCCAGGTAAAGCGAAGAAGATCGCTGGCAATTAGTGTACGTGGATGGGCCCCGAGTTCTACAAAGCGAGTATACCAGGAGGTATTCCGATCACTTCGAGTCGATAGATTTCCGTCGTTGAATATTGCATGTTGATCATAACTCCGTTGCATGCAACTACTCCGTTTTGCGGCGTGCATGCTAAATGATCCCCCCCCCCCCTCCCCACCTCTCTCTCTCCTCTCTCTCTCTCTCTCTCTCTCTCTCTCTCTCTCTCTCTCTCTAGGAAATAGGCCCTCTGATAATTGAAGGGAGATTAACGAATGAAAAAAAGGAAATATGCAACATATTGGCAGAACGATATAAGAGAGAATCCACCCCTAGAATTGATAATGAAGCTAATGATATAGAAGTTAGGGACGAAAATAGTGAATATTTAGCTGACATAGATATTAATGAAGCTGATATTGTGCAGGCTATTAATGAAATTTAAATGGAGCTGCTGCAGGGCCTGATGGTATCCCTGCTATTTTGTTAAAGAAAGTAGTTCATTCTATCGCAAAGCCACTTGCAATATTATTAAGACAAAGTGTAGATACAGGCAAGATTTATGATGAGCACAAATTAGCATATATTACCCCTACTTTCAAAAGTGGATCAAGATTAAAGGCAAGTAATTAAAGGCCTGTGAGTGTAACATCACATATGAAAGTGTATGAAAGGGTAATGAAGAAAAATATTATGAAATGTTTAATAAAAAAATAATTTGTTTAATATAGGACAACATGGTTTCGTACCCGGAAAAAGTACATAAACCCAACTGTTAGTCCACCGTGAGAACATATACAAAAATATGAAAAGCGGAAATGAAACAAATGTGGTTTATCTAGACTTTGCAAAAGCTTTTGACAAGGTAGACCATAATATATTAGCGAAGAAAATTAGAAAACATAATATAGTGGATAATGTAGGAAGATGTTTAAAAGAATTTTTACACAACAGAAAACAGATAGTTATTGCAAACGATGAGAAATCGGATGAAGCTAAGGTAATATCCGGTGTGCCACAAGGTACGGTGTTATCTGTATTACTGTTTGTTATTATGATTGCAGACATAGACATTAATGTTAAGGATTCGGTAGTAGTAGTTCCGCCGATGACACAAGAATAAGTAGAGAAATTACTTGTGATGAAGATAGGAACGCGCTACAAAGAGACCTTAACAAAGTATACGATTCGGCAGAGGTAAATAGGATGGTATTTAGCTCTGATAAATTTGAATCAATAAATTATGGAGACAGAGAAGGAAAGCTATATGCATACAGGGGACCTAATAATGAGACAATCACAAATAAGGAAGCAGTTAAAGACCTTGGTGTGATGATGAATAGGAACATGTTATGCAATGATCAAATAGCAATTCTATTGGCAAAATGTAAAGCAAAAATGGGAATGTTGTTACGGCACTTCAAAACAAGAAAAGCTGAACACATGATTATGCTTTATAAAACATATGTTCGTAGTTCGCTTGAATATTGCAATATGATATGGTACCCACATTATCAAAAGGATATTGCACAAATAGAGAGTGTACAAAGGTCCTTTACAGCTAGAATAGAAGAAGTTAAGGACCTTGACTACTGGAAAGACTACAATCCTTAAAATTATATAGTCTAGAAAGGAGAAGAGAACGCTACATGAGAATTCAGGGATGGAAACAGATAGAAGGAATAGCCGAAAACATCATGGAGCTAAAAATATCAGAAAGAGCAAGCAGAGGTAGATTAATAGTGCCCAAAAGTATACCAGGCAAAATAAGGAAAGCAAACAGGACATTAATCCACTACGGACCAGCATCGATAATGCAGCGTCTATTCAATGTGTTGCCAGCTCATCTGAGGAATATATCAGGAGTGAGCGCAGATGTGTTTAAGAATAAGCTCGACAAATATCTAAGCTGCTTCCCAGACCATCCAAGATTGGAAGATGCAAAATATACCGGAAGATGTACTAGCAACTCTGTGGTAGACATTAGAGGCGCCTCACACTGAGGGACCTAGGGCAACCCGAACGAACTGTAAGGTCTGTAAGGTAAGGTCTCTCTCTCTCTCTCTCTCTCTCTTAAAAGGGACTTTAGATACAGGAACCATAGCATCCACTGTGACAGCATAATGGAGTATGGGTTTCAATGCCCTCTTCTCTCTCTCTCTCTCTCTCTCTCTCT
The DNA here is from genome assembly GCF_015104395.2 of Macrobrachium nipponense. Taxonomy (NCBI): domain Eukaryota; kingdom Metazoa; phylum Arthropoda; class Malacostraca; order Decapoda; family Palaemonidae; genus Macrobrachium; species Macrobrachium nipponense. Next base: position 46,088,970 of record NC_087221.1, read on the forward strand.
CTCTCTCTCTCTCTCTCTTAAAAGGGACTTTACGGAGTAATGGACTATCGGCCTCGGTCCCTCTTTCATTATCAGATTATTCTCTCTCTCTTCAATTATGGCTTCCCTCAGTCGACTAGGACATCAGTGAGTGCCAATTTACATGGGAAACGAGGATTTCAGTGCCACTTACTGCCGACACTAAACGTTCCAGGTGTCAGTTAATGTGGGAACTAGACATTATGGTCGTCGGTGGCCAAATGTTTTCAAACATTTGTCTGGATATTTATCTTCACCTTTAGTTAAGGTGACGGCCGGCCTCAGGAACTAATCCTTTCCCCTAACACAAAACATTGTCTGATTGTCTTTCGAATAAAAACTGACTCGAGTCTATGGATCTTGTTCCAAAATCGTGCGTTAGTTTAATAAGGCATTTCCTACCCGTAGAAGGAATGTTGTTAGCTGCTCTTTTTTTTCTCCTCCTAATCCTCTGTCTCTCTGTGTCTTTCTCTCTGTCTGTCTATCTGCCTCTCACCAGTCTTCTTCTCCTCCTCCTCCTCCGTCTCGCTCTCTCTGTCTATCTGCCTCTCACCAGTTTCTTCTCCTCCTCCTCCTCCTCTGTCTCGCTCTCTCTGTCTATCTGCCTCTCACCAGTTTCTCCTCCTCTTCCTCCTCCTCCTCCTCCTCTCTCTCTCTCTCTCTCTCTCTCTCTCTCCAATCTCCTCTCCTCCTCCTCCTCCTCCTCCTCCTCTGTCTTTCTGTCTGTCTGTCTCTCTCTGTCTATCTGCCTCTCACCAGTCTCTCATCCTCCTCCTCCTCTGTCTCTCTCTCTCTGTCTATCTGCCTCTCACCAGTCTCTCATCCTCCTCCTCCTCTGTCTCTCTCTCTCTGTCTATCTGCCTCTCACCAGTCTCTCATCCTCCTCCACCTCTGTCTCTCTCTCTCTGTCTATCTGCCTCTCACCAGTCTCTTATCCTCCTTCTCTGTCTCTCTTTCTCTGTGTATCTGCCTCTCACCAGTCTCTCTATCTCTCACAGAGAGATAAATAGACAGAGGCACATACAGAGAGAGACAGAGGAGGAGAAAAAGAGCGCTTAACAACATTCCTCATTTGGGTAGGAAATGCGTTATTAAACTCAGGCACGATTTAGGAACAATGTCCATAGACTCGAGTCGAAGAGGTGGTTTTTATCCGGAAGAAAAAGTGACAGAGGTGGTCTTCTTCGACAGCTCTTCCCTTCAGAAACAAAGGCGAAGAAACGAAGCGTCAATGGTTCTCGGACGAGAATCATGAGCGATGACCCCATCAGGGCAAACACCAATCCCATCAACAGGCTTAATTCTGTATGGGTTAGAAATTCGTGCCGATGGGCCAAGAGTTAATGGACAGTTAAAGGTGTATTAAAATCAACGAGCGGCCCCTCCATATGACGGCTGAAACCACTGAAGAGTATAAATGATTAGTCATAAGTTGATGAGTGATGGGGATATTAAAAGTAATAATATTATGAGAGGCCGAACTCGCTTGGGACAAGAGCATCAAGTTTATTTACGCATAAACACGAATGGTTATGCCTATTCAGGCCAACGCAGATTAGGCGTGCGTGAGCATTAAGTTTGTTGTCCGTTTTGTTTACGAGTCATATACGAACAAAACAAATCAGCTGAGAATTACACCTGCGCATGCAGGTAACAAGGGAGACACACCTGGTGAGATTTTCACATGCGGTTTGGCAAACGCTTGACATAATGATAATAATATTAATAAAAACAACAGTATTTAATAATAATATTAATAAAAACAACAGTATTAGAGATAATATTGATAATAATATTAAATAATCAATAGTATAATTTTGTATTATGCAATGAACTAAAAAGAGCAAAGAAACTCGTTATTAAAAATCTTATACACGATCAGGCAGAACGATGAAGATTGCTCATGTGCGTAGACAGATTTGGGTAAGATGGTAACAGGCGTTTAACAATAACTAGAGCAAGGAGATCCATTGATAATTTCCATTGCAATCTGCGACATCATAGTTGTATTATCAACAAGGAAGTAAAAATATCTCAATTTGTTGACCTGCGACTGAAAATTCAGTAGGGAGAAAGTTTACGCAATTTGTGAAACAGTGAAGACTTAATTACGTGCCAAGATCACAATTGAATCCATGTCTTTAAAAGCCTGTGTCTCTTTCATGTGCTTTGTAATTGACATCCCAGAGATGTCCATTACCAGTTCACGGATACACGGAAAATAAGGATAAGAGAGAGAGAGAGAGAGAGAGAGAGAGAGGACTCCTTGTTATATCTTATAGATGTCAACTCCCAGATCATGTATATAAAGAAACTAAGGAGAGAGAGAGAGAGAGAGAGAGAGAGAGAGAGAGAGAGAGAGAGAGAGAGAGAAAGGACTCCTTGATATATCTTATAGATATCAACTCCCAGATCATGTACGTATATAAAGAAACTAGGCGAGAGAGAGAGAGAGAGAGAAGACTCCTTGTTATATCTTATAGGTGTCAACTACCGGATCATGTATATTAAGAAACTAAAGAGAGAGAGAGAGACGATCATGTGGATCATGTATATAAGAAACTAGAGAGAGAGAGAGAGAGAGACGAGGGAGAGAAGAGAGGAGAGAGAGAGAGAGAAGACTCCGTTATATCTTAAAGATGTCAACTCCCGGATCATGTATATAAAGAAACTAAGGAGAGAGAGAGAGAGAGAGAGAGAGAGAGAGGCTAGCGAGAGAGAGAGAGAGAGAGAGAGAGAGAGGAGACTCCTTGTTATATCTTATAGATGTCAATTCCCAGATCATGTACATAAAGAAACTAAGGATAGGAGAGAGAGAGAGAGAGAGAGAGAGAGAGAGAGAGAGAGAGAGAGAGAGAGAGAGAAGGGCCCCTTGACCCATGCCGGCAGAAGGCGGTATAATCCATTATACAGGAGGGCTCGATGCTAATGGGCTAATCAGTGGCTTTCTGCCGGAGATCACAGCTCAGCCGACCCATACGCCAAAGGACCTGTGTTTCACGACGCCACAACATCACAAGGGCAGTTTCTTTGCGTCCCCTCCCCCGCCCCTCTCTCTCTCTCTCTCTCACTCTCTCTCTCTCTCTCTCTCTCTCTCTCTCTCTCTCCATTGGCAAATAAATGTATATATATATATATATTATATATATATATATATATATTATAATATATATATATATAATAGATAGATAATATATAGATATATATATATATATAGATATATATATATATATATATATATATATATATATATAGCTATATATATATAATATATTATATATATATATATATATGTTATATATATATATATATATATATATATATATTATATATATTTATATATATATATATATCTCCATTGGCAAATAAATGTGTGTATATATATGTGATATATATATATATATATATATATATATATATATATATTATATATATATATAATATATATATATATTTTACGTTTTCACCACGTTGGAAATTGCTGTTGATGTAATATTTTGATGTAAGGACTTTCTCTCTCTCTCTCTCTCTCTCTCTCTCTCTCTCTCTCTCTCTCTCTCTCTCTCTCGGTAGTAGCCATCTTGCTTGGTGAGACGTTCCTGCGCGAAGTCAGATTAATCAACAGATATCACAAGTTTAACATACGTCTAGAATTTGAGAAATATCTAGAAGTGTTCGTGAACTATCGGTGATAAGATTAGTGTGAAAATAGTAGGATAAAGCGTCTTCTAAGTTAGTTTATCAAGTGAAATACTGAAAATCAGAACAAGATGGCAGTAAGTTCCAACTACGGGAAAAAATGGCGAGATTTAGCTTGCTTGGCAAAATCGCAATACGATGAGGTAGCAGGAAGGGAACTGGCATTTCTCATCTATGAGATCAGCAACAGTCCTAACCAAAAAGATACAAAAGCATTCATAGATATATTAGAAGGATATAATCCTTCAAACTGGAACAAATCAACTGAAAACATCTTGAAAATAATTGAAGAAGTTCCAAATAAAATCCAAGTGGTCAAGAGACTCATAAAGAAAATATACATAAACCAACATATTCCGACAAAGAAAATGAATAAGGTGAACCTTGTGAATATCCTATTGATGCATTAGGAAAAAGAATGCCAAAAGCATGTAAACTGTGTAAGGTGTGGTATAGCATAGTTAATCCACAAAACCTAATAAGAAAATGTGCTGCATGCAACATTCCGACCCATCCACAGTGTGCTGAGGTAATGCAAGATATGAGAAAAGAGACAAGAATTTTTTGCTCAACATGTCTACCATGGATAGACAATGTTATTAAATCAAGATTGAATGTACAAATAGTTGAATATGAAGAAGAAGAAGAAGAGGAAGAGGAAGAAGAAGAAGAAGAAGAAGAAGAAGAAGAAAACGGAAGAGAAGTAAACAAAACTGAAATGACAGAAAAAGATAAGGAAAACAAAGAACAAGATAAAAGTATGGATGCAGAGATACTCATTGATACTACATATGAGGCTATAAAGCAGCATACCTACAAATAAATAAATTACGATATGACAACACAAAAGAAAATCCTGAAGAGGCTCTACCCAGATCTACACAATGACGGGAAAGAGGAAAAAATAGACAAAAAAGACAAAGTCTGCAACCTTTTGAAACGAGGGAATTGCAGATTTGGAGAAAAATGTTACTACAAACATCCTAAAGTATGTCACAACTATGAAATATATGGTAAATGTGCATACCTAGATGGCTATGAGGATGATTGCAGAGATCTACATCCAAAAATATGCAAAAACCTAAAAGAAGGAAAAGGATGTAAGTTCGACAAAAAATGTAAATATATGCACCCTGTAGCCATGAAACATAATCAGATATAAAATAACCAATCAAGTAATAAAATCCAAAATAAGAAAGAAACAAATAAAGAGAGGAATGAAGAATATCAGGTAAAAGAAAAAAGCAAGCCATCAACGAGATATGCAGAGGTGTCAGCAAAAAATTTCAAAGCATCAGCTCCAAGATTCTACTCAAGAGATAATAACTGTTTTTATTATGCAAGAGGATATTGCAGATATGGAGAAAATTGCAGATTCAGACACAAAATGAATAATAATGATGAAGGAAGAACAAATATTATGGAAAAGTTGGATTTTTTAATGTCACGAATTTCTGGAGATGAAAAAAAGAACAACATACCAGAACAGGAAAGAGACATGGGAAAATCCTTATTATTACCAATATTAAATGAAGGAGAAAACACGCAAACCATCATAGTGATGAATGCGCAGGGTTTAGTTACGAGTAACTCAAAAAGAAAAATAGAGTACTTAGAAGAACTAACCCAAATGAAAAGAAAATAGATATAATGAATATAAGTGAAAACCTGGTATTCCCAAGAGACTGGAATGATGATCAAATAAAAGGGTTCCAAACTTATAGATCAGATAGAAAAAATAGGAATCAAGGGGGAACCGCAATATATGGGAAAGACAAAAAACAAGGAAAAATATATGAGAAATATAGTAACTCAGAATGTGAACTAATAGCGGTAGAATTTGAATCTGAAAAATTAATGAACATAGTTAATATATAGACCTCCTAATACTAAAGAGTTTGACTTAATAATAGAAAAATTGGATGATATATGTAGAAATCACAAGGACTGGACTATTCTCCTACTGGAGACTTAACTTTCCTTTCGTTAGACTTGGAAAGAACGAATAGGAGATTGTGGATGTACTTATACATATAAAAAAGAGAGTAATAGTAGTGCAGAAGATAAGAGGCAATTCGAAAAGCTATTAGATATGCTACTAGAATACAACATTCAGCAAATAAATCACCTGCCAACAAGAAAGGAAAATACTTTAGACCTAGTATTTGTGAACGAGATGAATTATGTTAAAGAAATAATAGTTTATAATGCGAATATTTCAGACCATAATGTCATAGAATTAACAGTCCATTCAAAGCAAGTGAAAACCGAGATAAGCAAGAAATGAAAAAGTGGGAAGGATATCGAAATACAACTTCTATAGTAAAAATATAAATGGTCAAGGATATGGAAAATACAACTTCTACAGTAAAAATATAAAATGGTCAGAAATTAATGAAGAATTAAACAAAGATTGGGATAACATTTTCGTAAGTGATGACATAAGGGTAAATACGGAGATATTATATAAAATATTAGAGAAAATAGTGGATAATTATATACCGAAGAAGAAAAGTAAACATCAGTCATGCATACCAAGAGACAGAAGGATCTTGTTCCAGAAAATCAGAAAGTGGAAAAAAGGTCTTGCAAAAGAAAAATGTGCATGGAAAAGTTATAGAACTAAAAAGTAAGATAGAAAATGCAGAACAAAAGATTATACAATCAAAAGAAAATGAAAAACAGGATTTGGAAGAAAAAACCCTATTAAATATCAAGCAAAACCCCAAACTATTATACTCATATGCGAAGAAGATGAATAAAAGAATAATAGAAATAGGCCCTCTAAGAATTGAAGGGAGATTAACGAATGAAAAAAAAGGAAATTTGCAACATATTGGCAGAACGATATAAGAGAGAATTCACCCCTAGAATAGATAATGAAGATAATGATATAGAAGTAAGGGATGAAAATAGTGAATATTTAGCTGACATAGATATTAATGAAGCTGATATTGTGCAGGCTATTAATGAAATTAAAAATGGAGCTGCTGCAGGGCCGATGGAGTGCCTGCTATTTTGTTAAAGAAAGTAGTTCATTCTATCGCAAAGCCACTTGTAATATTATTAAGACAAAGTGTAGATACAGGCAAGATTTATGATGAGCACAAATTAGCATATATTACCCCTACTTTCAAAAGTGGATCAAGACTAGAGGCAAGTAATTATATAGGCCTGTGAGTCTAACATCACATATTATGAAAGTGTATGAAAGGGTAATGAAGAAAAATATTATGAAACATTTAATAAAAATAATTTGTTTAATAAAGGACAACATGGTTTCGTACCCGGAAAAAGTACACAAACCCAACTGTTAGTCCACTGTGAGAACATATTCAAAAATATGAAAAGCGGAAATGAAACAGATGTGGTTTATCTAGATTTTGCAAAAGCTTTTGACAAAGTAGACCATAATATATTAGCGAAGAAAATTAGAAAACACAATATCGTGGATAAAGTAGGAAGATGGTTAAAAGAATTTTTACACAACAGAAAACAGATAGTTATTGCAAATGACGAGGAAAATCGGATGAAGCCAAGGGGTAATATCCGGTGTGCCACAAGGTACGATGTTAGCTGCAATACTGTTTGTTATTATGATTGAAGACATAGACAGTAATGTTAAGGATTCGGTAGTGAGTAGTTTAGCAGATGACACAAGAATAAGTAGAGAATTACTTGTGATGAAGATAGGAACGCTCTACAAACAGACTTTAACAAAGTATATGATTGGGCAGAGGTAAATAGGATGGTATTTAACTCTGATAAATTTGAATCAATAAATTATGGAGACAGAGAAAGAAAGCTATATGCATATAGGGGACCTAATAATGAGACCATCACAAATAAGGAAGCAGTTAAAGACCTTGGTGTGATGATGAATAGGAACATGTTATGCAATGATCAAATAGCAATTCTGTTGGCAAAATGTAAAGCAAAAATGGGAATGTTGTTACGGCACTTCAAAACAAGAAAAGCTGAACACATGATTATGCTTTATAAAACATATGTTCGTAGTCCACTTGAATATTGCAATATGATATGGTACCCACACTATCAAAAGGATATTGCACAAATAGAGAGTGTACAAAGGTCCTTTACAGCTAGAATAGAAGAAGTTAAAGACCTTGACTACTGGGAAAGACTACAATCCTTAAAATTATATAGTCTAGAAAGGAGAAGAGAACGCTACATGATAATTCAGGCATGGAAACAGATAGAAGGAATAGCAGAAAATATCATGGAACTAAAAATATCAGAAAGAGCAAGCAGAGGTAGATTAATAGTGCCCAAAACTATACCAGGAAAAATAAGGAAAGCACACAGGACATTAATCCACTACGCACCAGCATCGATAATGCAGCGTCTATTCAATGCGTTGCCAGCTCATCTGAGGAATATATCAGGAGTGAGCGTAGATGTGTTTAAGAATAAGCTCGACAAATATCTAAACTGCATCCCAGACCATCCAAGATTGGAAGATGCAAAATATACCGGAAGATGTACTAGCAACTCTCTGGTAGACATTAGAGGTGCCTCACACTGAGGGACCTGGGGCAACCCGAACAAGAATTAAGGTCTGTAAGGTAGGTACTCTTCTCTCTCTCTGTACCCACTGGCAAATTGATATATATATATATATATATATATATATATATATATATATAATATATATATATATATATATATATATATATATATATATATATATATATAATTTTTTTAATTTGTGTTGATGTAATATTTGAACGGTAGGATAAAATGGTATTTTTTTTAATTTTTTGGTAAATTTAAGTGACCTTTGATCAAAATTCTACTTGAAATGCTATTAAAACTGTAAAATATTGAGTATTTTCTCTAATAAAATAAAGAATAATTCTTGAAAAGGGTATTTGAAGACTACTCTCTTCCCCTACAACAATATCATTCCCTCGAGAAAGGAAACACGCTAATATATAAATAAATAAATAAATAAATAAATAATTGAATTTCGTCTTGCTTAAATAATCGCCAGCCACATCGTTAAGACATTTAAGTAATTAACCCAAATGTCTTAACGACCACAAACGAAGGGGAGCTTTTTTAGCGATGACCTGACCTACGCTAGGGGGAAAGGTCATGCGGATCCTCACGAAGTTTGTGTTTACACGAAACTTCTCTAGGGAGCAACTTCCATTTAATTACTGTTGGTTTGTTGGTATATGTCGATTTTTTTCTCTCTTTTTTTTCCATTTTATTTGGATGCAAAATGAGGCGGAAACTATCAGTTATCGGATAGTTATTTACTAAAATTATTAGTTTGCGATTATCAGTCGATATTAGTTCAGATTGTAGGGTTTTTACAATTGGTCATTATTTTCCTTTTTTTATTAGGTTATTTTTAGGGATTTCTACTTGACGTTCTTAATGATATTGTTACCTGTGTCTTGATTATCAAGGCTGAAATTATTTATTTATTTATTTATTTATTTGTTTGTTTGTTTGTTTGTTTATTTATTTATTTATTTATTTATTTATTTATTTATTTATTTATTTTATTTATTTGTTCTATTTATTTATTTATTGGCAAAGGCTATGTATTGTGGCAAAGGCCACAGTAATAATGGACGTTCATAAAATGTGTAAGAAAAATCTTTCGTGTAGGCAAAACGGACGTTTGTAATTGCTCCCCGTAGGGTGGTAGTGCCATCAGTGCACCTCACGTCTTTGCGACCCCACCTAGCAGCAGCATCAGCACCTTTCGTTCCTTTTACTGTTCAACTATCATAATTTTTCCATCTTACTTTTCCAACAATTGTTTCACAATATCACTGCGAGGTTTTCCTCCTGTTACAACTTTAATTAAAACCTTTCAACTCACAGTTTCCCATTCAGTGCTGAATGACATCATAGGTCCTAGTGCTTGGCCTTTGGCCTAGATTCTCTCTCTCTCTCTCTCTCTCTCTTCTCTCTCTCTCTCTCTCTCTCTCTCTAGTCTCAAAAATATCGAAAAGTAGGACCACTTCCGCCTGTAAGTAGCTCCGCCCGCCCAAAAAACGGGAGAACTTTTAGAAATTCCAAGACGTAAAAAAAAAAAAAAAAAAAAAAAAAAAAAGATCGACATCTCCATTAGGCTCCATCCTAAGACCTACTATGTACAACACAGTGTTCCTCCAACCTTCATTGTCTCATCTACCGCAGCGTCAGATGTAGTATATGTGATGCAGCAACTTGGCCCTTCTTTCCGTTATCTGATTCCTTCTCTCCACCCTTTTTTTCAATTCCCATTTAGGAATGATTCATGTTTCTCCTTTTAGCCCGACGGAAGGGGAAGAGGCAGCACGTGTTCCTGCTAAACCCTCCTGCCGGGGGCAAGACCCTCTTCGCATTTCTATGTAAATACAGTATTGTGGATTCTCAGGAGCGCCGCTGAAGTCTCAGCGTATAGCATTATCATCCAATCTCTATTGTCGTGCCCGCCACTCTCACCTGGGCAGGTACAAAAGGGGGCCATCCCGTAGTAGTAGTAGTAGTAGTAGTAGTAGTAGTAGTAGGCATCATCCCCACTTCGAAAGGGTCATCATGCCTTTTTCTCTAGCCCAGTTTCCCAACTCGATCTAAAGGGCTCTCGCATATCCCGTCCCCCGGGGGTGAATTTCTAAAAGACGCCGCCAGCCTTTCTTTGTGTTTGTTTGGCTGGTGTCAAACGCTACCCTTTGGGTTTAGGCATGGAAGGCGGGCAGGCAGGGCTTAAGATGAATGAATGCCCGGCCAAATGGAGACTTTAAAGGAATAGTTCTCCGAAATGTTGCGTGACCACAGGGAGATAAATCAGAGGAGGAGACAAGAGCCGTTTCTTCATTTCTTTCAAGCAGTTCATGATCGGCAGACGTTTTCCTTTTGTTTTCGGGAAATGGCCGAGTGAGTGAAAGTGGGTCGTCCCCCTCACCCCCCTTCCCCCACCGCTCCCCCGTCGGTCATATTTAAAATTAACGTATGACTGAGGCGGTTCTGGAGGCTGGATGTTCCAATGGAGATTCACTTTTACCCAAAGAGCCCTGAGAGAATGATAGCGGTCTTGTCTGATCTCGTGATCTGCTCTTAGACGTGATTCATAAAATGTCACGAGGACAATCATAGAGTTAGAACGTAATTAAATGTCAAGTGTGTCTCTCATTTATGACACCATTTAGTCATTTGTATAATTAACAACCAGCGTGCTACTCAACTTATTATTATGCTATTATATATATTCACGTAAGATATGTTTGCGAAATGGGAATACCGTATTTAAGAATATAATTACAATTAAAAACTTATGTCCTCTAACCCTCTCGCTTTCTCCTTGTGTTTTATATATATTTATATATATATATATATATATATATAATATATATATATATATAAATATATATATCTATATGTGGTATATGGGAAATACCTATCAAAGACCAGAATAGCACTAATTACATTGTAGTGAGAATATTAGAATTTTTTCTCCCTACACTTTATTGAATGAGATTTTCATAGGATGTGTAATTCGTAAAAGTACAATGAAGTCATTCATTGAAGAACATTATAATTTCTTTTACCTAGGTAATCATTAGTTTGGAAATTCTTGTATATATGCATGTTTTCCCTGGTCGCTTTTCCCAGAACCAAGAACCGACAGAAATGTTCCTTTCCTATTTAAGTTTACTGGAAATTTATTTATGCCATGACAAACTACACTGAAATTGCTCTTTTCTCCAACATTACTTACATACTGATGGCTATCATTGAAGTGTAATCCTACAAAACCCCTATTTTGTATACATACACAGTCACGTATACGTAACCAAGTATGTATGACCACGAAGCATCCGAGAATAGGTAGATAGCGCCAGCATCTCTTTATCTGCGCCCCCCTCTCGTGAGATCCTACAGGAATAGGTAGATAGCGCCAGCATCTCTTTATCTGCCCCCATCTCGTGAGATGCTACAGGAATAGGTAGATAGCGGCAGCATCTCTTTATCTGCGCCCCCCTCTCGTGAGATGCTACAGGAATAGGTAGATAGCGCCAGCATCTTATCTGCGCAAAAAACCCCCTCATGAGATCCTACAGGAAAGGTAGATAGGCCAGCATCTCTCTATCTGCGCCCCCCTCTCGTGAGATGCTACAGGAATAGGTAGATAGCGGCAGCATCTCTTTATCTGCGCCCCCCTCTCGTGAGATGCTACAGGAATAGGTAGATAGCGGCAGCATCTCTTTATCTGCGCCCCCCTCTCGTGAGATTCCCCCACGGATAGGTAGATAGGCGGCAGCATCTCTTTATCTGCGCCCCCCTCTCGTGAGATGCTACAGGAGTAGGTAGATAGCGGCAGCATCTCTTTATCTGCGCCCCCCTCTCGTGCATGGGATGCGGCAGATGATGATGCTGCAGATGATGCTGCAGATGATGATGATGAATCAACGAAATGATATCAGAGATCTTCTTCCCCTTCCCCGCAGCATAATTTCTCTTGTGTGGTGTGATGAGGGCGGTGAAAGCTTGATTGATAGTCAGATTATGCAACAGGCTCGATAGCATCTACTCGCTGCGTCCATAATGCTCATAATTGCATATTTACAGACATTCAAATGCACCAGCTATGCATGCAGATAAGGAAAGAGAGAGAGAGAAGGAGGGAGAGAGAAAGAGAGAGGAGCGCATTTTTCGATTTTAATGTACAAAACGGTCTTCCAGATCCCTCAGTAACATTAGGCAGCTTTTATATCATTTACATATTCCAGGGAGAACTGGACCTCTGCTTCTGATGCTTCACGAAAATGCAGTTTTGAAATGAGACGTATTTTCGTACAGTATTTCCGTTTTGAAAAGTCAAGAGTCATATCAAAATATAGGGCGATGTAGATGACGGATGCTGTGGAATATATTCAAGGCCAACATTATTTTAAAACCTTTTACAACACAGGTTACTAGGAATTTGAACGACTATATACACCACCTTTAGTACGCTAACTCCATATGGTAGCGTAGGGCCGTCTATACAACTTCTACGTGATGACGAATCAAGATAGTCGATGTTGGCAAAGAATACTTAGTATCCACGTTGGTGGAAGCTGGCAAAACTGAGTGAGGAGTAATTGAACTTTTCAAAAGTTCTAAAAACTAGAAACATTGCTGTCTCCACTACAGTTAATTACGTATCCTGTGGTTAGACGACCATAGTGGGTCCACCCAGGATGGAGAATGGTGTAAAAAAAAGGGCAATCGAAAATGCGCAGGATATGTAGTGTATATATATATATATATATATATATATATATATATATATATATATATATATAATATATATATATATATATATATATATATAACCTACCAACACTGAAACGGGAGGCGAGTGTCCAAATTGCTTTAATTTTCCTCCAGCAACTTGTTTCCATCTCCTCCAACCGCCCCCCCCCCCCACTCTCCCTCCCCCCACCCACCCCTCCCCTCCCTAGCAGCTCCAGGCCACTTAAAAATTGATGATAGCAAAGGAGATACATTTGTTACCGATTTATCTTCCTAATCTCTGTCCATCATCCCTGGGGGAAAGATGAATGGCATACACTGAATGAAGTTTAAATATTTTTTTTTTCTAATTTTGTTTATTCATCGTTCTTTTTTTTAAACGACTTCTGCAAAACTAGGTGTTAATTTTTCATTGGTTTTAATGAGAGTTTGCGATGGTGATTACAGAAAGCAAATTGCAAAAGAGAGAGAGAGAGAGAGAGAGAGAGAGAGAGAGAGAGAGAGAGTTTCGTCATTCATAATCCTTCATAAACTTCACTGTGCTTCTTATGGTGAGGATCATGATGATAATAAAAACAAATTGCAAAAGAGAGAGAGAGAGAGAGAGAGAGAGAGAGAGAGAGAGAGAGAGAGAGAGAGAGAGAGAGAATTTCACTTCTTCATATTTTATGAAGCAGGGATTTAGCAGTAAATGCTGGAACTGTTTGATGCGACAGAAGGTAAATAAAGAAAAATATTCAGCAGCAGCTTATCTGAAAACGTAGCTCTCATAAAGCAAAATAGTCTTGTCTCAAGTTACACACCCCTACCAGATTCCATTAAAAAGGTGCGCGGGATGAAGACGGAGAATCTACTAAGATGCTTTCAGTCGTAAGCCAATAAACGCTGTTATCCCAAAGAAGTCCGCACATAGCTCTCTCTTCTCTCTCTCGGTCTCATCTCTCTCTCTCTCTTCTCTCTCTCTCTCTCTCTCTCTCTCTCTCTTTATGTCTCGCCATCGACAAATTTCTCTAAAGATTAAGAACCGAGATTCTCTTCATAAAATTTCCTTTCACACGAACCGACCGGTACACTTACATGCCTGTCTCTCTCTCTCTCTCTCTCTCTCTCTCTCTCTCTCTCTCTCTCTCTCTCCTCGTGTCTACCTGCCGCAGTAAACCATTCATAATAGATCAGCTTTCGAAAGAGCTACGTATGGTCCACTCCATATTTCCCGTCCTTGAAGGATACAATAAGCTTCCTTCAATACGAGAAGGACCTGATATAAAAAAAAAGTGCTAGATAGAAGGCGTCCTGGATGTAGGGGGTGGAGGAGGAGGTTGGGTGGGGGGGTTTGGGGCGGGGGGGCTTTCCACGGGGTGCGCATCTCCCGTCCCGCTCGCGTTTATGGCGTTGCAAGTCTCGGCTCGTTTAAGTGATATATAATACACGGGGACGCGCGCAACCGGCCTCTCTCTCTCTCTCTCTCTCTCTCTCTCGAGGAGAACGTAATAGCTAATAAGTTAAGATCTTATACATGAAAATGGAGAGTTTATTCATGATATACGAGCCGGCTAACTGTCCTGACCGCCGATGGTGGAGTGTTTAGCCAATAATTATAGCTCGCATAGACTTTTAATGCTCAAAATCTCGTTGTATACGAGCCCGTACTTAACTAACCGTAGACGAGCCAGCGTGGTGGTGGTGGTGGTGGAGGAGGACCACTAACCTACTGGGTTTTAGGCGCGGTTAAGGATGCTGCTTTTAGGGGGAAGGGGGAGGGGGGGAGAAGGAGGGAGGTTGGTCGAGGAGGGAGAAGGAGGGAAAGGGGTAGACCTCCCAAAGGTTCATAAACAGGATTTTTAAAGCAATGCATTATTCAGCTCACGAGCGGCACCGCGATGCATATATTTTAAAGCCCGGCCATCTCTTCTTTCTCTCTTCCTTTTTTAATGCTCCCTACGCAATTACGCACACATAGGCTTTCATCGGATGTTCAAAGCGGGGTGGGGTGTGGGGGGGGGGGACGGATTAACGCAATCATGATAGTTAGCGCTATGCAAATTCCGGATGAAATGACCGACAGGGCGGGGGAGGGTGTCCTCGTTGATTGCCGCTTACTTTCATTAGAGCTGTTTTACCCTCCGGTTGTTCCCCGGAACGAAATGAGGCTGCTGCCTGCTTTCGGCGTCTCTATAAACTCAGTCGATGTGTCAATTCCAGATTTAATTCCATGCCCTTCATTAGAGGCCGGATTAATTGGGCATTCCGCGTGTGTTAGCCCTACCCCCTCACCCTGCCACCACCATCACCGGGATTCCTCTGGTCCTCTGCAAATGAGCGTGAAGAACGGTTTTAATTTATCATATCTATTGGAAGGAAACGACTCATCAGCGTCTTGATGCGTTCGCTTAAATCAAATTAGGAAAATGGCATCATTCATTAAAGCCGTCATTACTTCAATTTGGAAAGAAACCATTTGTGGCTGCCCTGATGCTTGTCTTTAGTTTTTAAAAAATAATCATTTAGCCCTTCTGTCTGGCCTTTGCGGCTCTCTCTCTCTCTCTCTCTCTCTCTCTCTCTCTCTCTCTGTATATAATGATATGCACAGGTTTACCTTCAGATATTCCCGTGTAATTGGCCATTTTGCAAATAACGTAATTGTAACATCATGATTCATGATCATATTATTATGTAAATGCAGTTCGTAAGCTCATGGACTTTCTTTATTATTATTATTATTATTTATAATTATTATTATTATTATTATTATTATTATTTAGGATTATTATTATTATTATTATTATTATTATTATTATTATTATCATTATTTATTTATTATTTATTTATTTATTTATTTATTTATTTTATTTTATTTATTTTTTTTTTTTTTTTTTTGCTCTATCACAGTCCTCCATTCGACTGGGGTGATATTTATAGTGTGGGGTTCCGGGTTGCATCCGCCTACTTTAAGAGTCCGATCACTATTATTATTATTATTATTATTATTATTATATTATTATTATTATTATTATTATTATTATTATTATTATTATTATTATTATTATTATTCAGAAGACGAACCCTATTCACTTACAAGAAGCCCAAAGGGGCCAATGACTTCCAAAGACTATTACGATGTTCATTTGGAAGATGTTAACAGAATGTCATAGAAAATACAGTAAAAGATCAGTTGACCTCATAGTCTTCTGAAAAGGCTCTATTTCAGTTTCTGAAATTATCTCGGTTACGCCCCACTGTATCTGCCAAGACTCTTTATTGTTAGTAAATCATTTTAACTTGAAAAATTGAGAGTCTACGTTGGTCCCCAAAAAATGAATAGAGAATCAAGGTCAGTTTCGTGTCTCGTTTCTCAGTGTAAAAATCGCGGTTTTCATCGCCCCGTGAAGTGTTGTCACTCACGCGAGTATAGCTTTTATCTCTCACGCGTTGTGAAATAGGCCAGAGTATTCTTTTTAAAAGGTAATATTTTTTTTGTAATGTCTGTAGTAAAAAAGAAAAAGTGTCCCAGTTGGAGAATTCAGTCGACCTTAGCTTAAAGAAGTACTCATGAAAGTCTGAGCGAAATGCATTTATTTATATATCTTTTTTTTTCTAAAGTAACTTGGAATGACATTATTTTACTTCACTATTCGATGCAAGATGTTTGAGGGTATATTTTCCTAAAAGCAACGCGATCATTTATTTATGTACTGTCTTCCTTATCTTTCAGTTTTTTTCTTTATTTTTTTATTTATTTATTTATATTCTTTTTTTTGGTACTGCAAGTATTAACCCTTATTTTGTGGGATAGGCAACATATAAGTATAGAACCATCCAGTTATCAAGAAAATTTGATTTCATTTTTCATCATAACATCGAAAGAAAAATAGAAAATTGTGGTCAATTGCACCTATAAACAGATATTTCCGTATTCTATCCGTCGAGCTAACCCTAAACGCAAAGTAAAATCCGTAGCAGAATGAAACATTCGGTAAAATGCGGCAAAGAGGCGTAAAAGGTACCGTAGTTAAATAACAAATACGGCTAATTTAACCGCATATTCTAAAATAATTTATTATTCTTGTTATATAGTGAGCAACCTTTACATCAGCTCGGTTCTTCTTGCTTGGTCGGTAGCCAGGTCGTAAAATGCCCTTTTTTGTTGAGCGCGCTGACACGAGTCTCAGTTCGTAGTTTATCTGTTTTCTCTCTAATTTATCTCGCTTTGTTATTTAAGTTATTTGTTCTTTTCCATGTCAGTTCTGTTTTGTTATTTTTTCTTTTACTTGTCAGTTCCGTTTTCTATGGTTTGTAGCGCTTTGTTTTTTTTTCCAAATAGGGCTGCGCTTTTTTCAAAAAAGATAAAATTTATGGTATTTTTGTTTTAAAGTGGTTATAGATCAGACGTCCACTTTTTAGCACACAAAAGTACACAAACACACACGCACATATATGTATATATTTATGAATTTTTATCACATCACCGTAATTCATATACATGCATTAAAGTCCTTTATAACTTTGAAATCTAATTCTCTACTCGGCAATTTAACATATTTTATTAATATGTTAACCGAAGGAGAGTTTTTAGTTGATGATAATTTCGTCCTCTTCGTGGGTTCGAACCAGTGCCCAGTGGACATAGGAGAAATCAGGACTTCAGTGAGGTTATCGACTCGGCCAACAACTAAAAAATTCCCCTTCGGTTAACATATATGAAAATATATTAAATCCGAGGTAGAGCGAATTGGACACTAAAGGACATTTGTAGCTTGTTTATTGCATATATGTAACTATATATATAAATAATATATATATATATATATATATATATATATTATATATATATGTATGATATATTATATATATATGTATATATACAGGCAATCAGCAGGGTCCATCAAACACATAAAAAAGTCCATGGTTTATTACAAAAACGTTTCGCACATAACTCAGTGCATCTTCAGTCTGTAAAATTAAAACATACTCATTAAAAATATTATAAATAACATTAAAAAGTAAATAAAAACATCAACAAATTGAAAAAACTTAAGAATTAACTTTACTTTAAAAAACCATCACAAGAATGTGTCAAAAGTAAAAGAGAGACCCAGTGCCTAACAACCTGTTAGAGTGGAGAAGGAAGAACGAATGACCAAGACTGCAGAGTGCAGACCTACCCAAGACTTCAGTTATGCTAGATATAGAGGAGCAGCAGATACGTTGGAGTTTAAAGACGGAACCAGCCGTTTAATGTATAAAGACTCAAGGGTGGTGAGGTAGTTACTGTGGCTTGTACCACCAATAATAGAAAAATGTTTCTTATCAACTTGAATCCTGCATATGGACGCATGGTTCCTAATATTAGAGAATTCAGGTTTGCTAATTCTCTGTCCCGTTCTGAAACTATATCCCAGGTGACTGCAATATCTCATCTGCAACAACCTTCGGCAAGAACCAACATAAATACCGGGACATCCCGGCCACTTAAATTTGTAAATAATGTTGCATCTCATGAAGGTCGGCAGTTTGTCTTTGTGGTTGAAAAATGTGCAAGTCTTAAGAGGATTGATAGGGATAAGATGCATATTAAGGCAGCCAAACTCTAGTTCAGTAATGCGTTTCACTTCACTTAAGAACTTATTATCTGAGATAAAAGGGATGGTAGCGAATAGCTTCTTCTTTTCTACGTTGTAAGAGGGAGTTGGCTTAAAAAATGTTTTTGAAAGCAGTCTGTTAATAATCTTATAAACCAAATTTTCTGGATACGAGTTCTGTGAAAAGAAACCTACTAAAAACTCTATTTCATTGTGAAAAAGTGACCAGCTTGAAGAGTAACGGATAGCCCTTTAAACCATATTGTAAATGGAGTTCAATTTAAAATTCTTAAAACATGTACTATAAAAATTATTGGCAAGTCCCGTGTACGATTTTTTCCTGTATACCGACGTGGTAAATTCACATTATCTCTACTGACTCTAATGTCTAAGAAGGCAGAGAGTTGTTGCTTTCATTCCATAAAGTAAATTTCATATTTTGATGTTGTGTTGATATAATAAAGGAACATCTTACTTTGCCAGGGCTCTTTGAATAACACGAAAGTGTCATCGACATATCTTCTATAGCAGTGGTTCTCAACCTTTATATGACCACGCCCCCTCTAAGAGTCGATCCTTCCTTCCACGCCCCCCTTGCATATGTGAGTAAAACATTGTAAGCCCAAC